>NC_091216.1:6641540-6941540 GCF_040958095.1 Procambarus clarkii
CCACAGTCTTCTGCACCCCACACGTCCTGGAGGAGCCCACAGTCTTCTGCACCCCACACGTCCTGGAGGAGCCCACAGTCTTCTGCACCCCACACGTCCTGGAGGAGCCCACAGTCTTCTGCACCCCACACGTCCTGGAGGAGCCCACACTCTTCTCCTCTCATGGAAGCTTGTGTTTCCTGCATCACAGGAGGGTTACACAAACTGCAACACTTTAAACGATATCAGAGTGGGCACCTTATCAATGTGTTACGGCCCTCTCGGGACGCAACGGGGTTCTTACTCTGATGTAGTTAGAGAAAGATATATATCCGGCCCCAAGCCAGTAGAGGCTTTCAAGGGATGCGATCCGTGACGCAAGTAACTTAAAGGGAGTATGGAAAGATAGTTAAGAACTTAATATTATAATTAACACCATCACCATTTAAATATATATAATAAAAGAGTACACAAAGGGGGGGGGGGTATTAATGCTATGCAAGGGGATTATTCACTGTAGTCTTCTGCTGAAGACTCTGGTGCCACACCACTTTCGGTGCCGATTCCTTGGTGCTTTCTTTGTGGCCTCAAGACGTGTCTTCTGGAACGCCGAGCCTACCCTGGCCACAGGTCAGCCACAACACAGGTCCACTGGGGGCACCGTCGTGGAGGCCGTCAACCACACGTCCAGCAGGTCTGCTGGCAGGTACAGAGCCACCAAGGCTGGTACGGCCACTCCACGAACGATATAAGGGGTACGCCCTAGACAGGAGTCTCGTGTGATATCACCAATCACCCTCCTGTCCTCAATACCCCAGTGGATTATCGTCTCCAACCGTCGGTCCCGGGTAAATCCTTCCACTGCCACTCCACTGGCAGGCTTAACACACCACAGTGTTCTTCCGGGGGGACGACGTCACGACAGCTGCAGCAAACTTCACTGTATGGAGACTGGCTGCCTCGGGTAGACTGACTCCACCTTCAACACAGTGGTCCCAGGTCGGCTCTGTAAGCAGACACGTCATTAATAACCGGGACACTAATACACCACACTCACAGGCTCAGATACAAACGCCCGACATATCCACTCCATAGATGGCGCTGTCGTCGGAGCACCACTTCACCAGAGGTCAGGAGCGGCGGTGTTGAGCGCTGAACCAGACTGGAAACTGGTCCTCGAGGCCAGTACACGCTGTCCTCACTAGGTGTCGTCGTTCGTTTGGCGGGGGTTTCGGGAGCTGACCCACAGATGGCGTGTTTGTCACTGCTCCAGGCTCGGACGTTGAATCCGGGTTCGTAACACAATGTAACACGGGTTTGAGTTCCTCTCTCTACTTCCTTCTTTCTTTGCCCTCTACCCGTATTCTTACTTTTATTTCTAAACCAAGGGACTCCAAAACTTTTAACAAAACCAACTCCACGCCACGTGGTCCTAAGACGATTGACCGACTTAGGATTCTACACCCAGTATGACGTGACCTAAGCTCTGAACAAAACCCTAGAGTCACCTCTGCTGCCACCACCAGACCAGTAATACAAGAGCAATGATCGAGGTCTGGATCGATCACGCTAATTAATCAACCTTGGGGCTTGATCCCCACTATATACGATGACCTTGAGTGTGGAATAAATTACACGGTAATGATAATTCCGATTCGATGTTAGAATCGGCGCCCAATACAACTCTGCCTCGTGTGGACCACGTGACCAGGACAAGTTTACACATAAAACACATGGAAATAATGAAATGCAAAATATTAACAAATTTAATTTATTAAAAGAAAAACTAAAACAAAATCTAAAAATGTTCACTCCCTATCACTTTAACACTCCCTACTTGACCTGAGTGGCAAATGAGACTATTTCTATACATAACCATAGCAACTATACCTTGGGCGACCCGCTCTAGATGTTGGCTGGTCTTGGGGAGAGGTAAGATGTTTGACCTCTCCCAGCTGCTCCCGTATTCACACTGATCTCTCTCTTGTCTGGTCTACCCCAGACAGAGCATTGTATCCTTCCGCCTAGTCAGTCAAAGTTCTACCAAGTTACTAGCCAGGTTTAAGTTATAACAATTAACCTCTGTTGTACTTAATTGATCCAGACTGGTTGAATTATTTTACTGAATTAAATTACAAACATCTAACGGCAGAGCTGTTCCCGATCACAAAAATGGTTATTAAAACTTTGAGAAATAGTAGACCTGTCATCCCCTGATGACCTATGACCGCCGGTCACTCCGCCTTAAAAGTTAGATCTGATTCGTGACGTCACTGATGGTGACTTAAACTCAATAATTAGAATACTCTTGATATTGTATCCAGTACTATTATACAATACAATTTTAATGCAAAATGAATAAAGGCTAATTTTCTCTAAATTACTGAATACTATAGGATGATTCATTTTACGCAGCTATGAACAAAGCGTTGGTTATTTCCACCGCGAATTCCCCTGGGGGTCAGGTCACCATGCGGCTCAGCTTCCCATTCTCTTTTGTCGATAAACCCCTCTGGATAATTCTTACAACAGCCTAGTTTGTTACAACCCCCCCGCACAAGCACTTAGTAAACCTTGTTAATTTGTTAAAATTCACGAGGTTTAGTATCCAAACCCACAATTCAACTCATGCCACAAACAAAAGCTAACCTAACTAATAAAATTTGACAAATAATAGTCCAACATCATAATGAACATGTTCATATTTCATAAATTTCTCAGCTGTCAACTGACAGCAATCCTCCAATATCAGGAAACATACATCCTATCCTTACTGACATAGCTAAATAACATGTCCCTACTCTACCATCAAAAAACTAGCTATTAAACTCTCTTGGCTCTTCACTAGCCAAGTCCATGTGTCCTCTAGAGCCGGCCACACCGTGCTCAAACAAACATTAAAGTTATATCATCAGACTGAACTTTCAGTCATCCGGGAGCGTACTACGGAACTATCAGGTACACATCCGTGTACTAACCACTCCCCATCAATGTCAACCTTGACATGTTAAGGAACACACCTAACGTTTATTACATGTATCTAAAAATATAAAAAAAATTCCTATACTATATCACAGGTTTCAGCTGACTGTACAGCCAAGTGTTCTCACTCACTAGAAGTGTCAATGTTTATATTGGTCCGCCTCTCCTGTGTTCAAACATTCTGAACCCGCTGCCACCATTGTAACACGGGTTTGAGTTCCTCTCTCTACTTCCTTCTTTCTTTGCCCTCTACCCGTATTCTTACTTTTATTTCTAAACCAAGGGACTCCAAAACTTTTAACAAAACCAACTCCACGCCACGTGGTCCTAAGACGATTGACCGACTTAGGATTCTACACCCAGTATGACGTGACCTAAGCTCTGAACAAAACCCTAGAGTCACCTCTGCTGCCACCACCAGACCAGTAATACAAGAGCAATGATCGAGGTCTGGATCGATCACGCTAATTAATCAACCTTGGGGCTTGATCCCCACTATATACGATGACCTTGAGTGTGGAATAAATTACACGGTAATGATAATTCCGATTCGATGTTAGAATCGGCGCCCAATACAACTCTGCCTCGTGTGGACCACGTGACCAGGACAAGTTTACACATAAAACACATGGAAATAATGAAATGCAAAATATTAACAAATTTAATTTATTAAAAGAAAAACTAAAACAAAATCTAAAAATGTTCACTCCCTATCACTTTAACACTCCCTACTTGACCTGAGTGGCAAATGAGACTATTTCTATACATAACCATAGCAACTATACCTTGGGCGACCCGCTCTAGATGTTGGCTGGTCTTGGGGAGAGGTAAGATGTTTGACCTCTCCCAGCTGCTCCCGTATTCACACTGATCTCTCTCTTGTCTGGTCTACCCCAGACAGAGCATTGTATCCTTCCGCCTAGTCAGTCAAAGTTCTACCAAGTTACTAGCCAGGTTTAAGTTATAACAATTAACCTCTGTTGTACTTAATTGATCCAGACTGGTTGAATTATTTTACTGAATTAAATTACAAACATCTAACGGCAGAGCTGTTCCCGATCACAAAAATGGTTATTAAAACTTTGAGAAATAGTAGACCTGTCATCCCCTGATGACCTATGACCGCCGGTCACTCCGCCTTAAAAGTTAGATCTGATTCGTGACGTCACTGATGGTGACTTAAACTCAATAATTAGAATACTCTTGATATTGTATCCAGTACTATTATACAATACAATTTTAATGCAAAATGAATAAAGGCTAATTTTCTCTAAATTACTGAATACTATAGGATGATTCATTTTACGCAGCTATGAACAAAGCGTTGGTTATTTCCACCGCGAATTCCCCTGGGGGTCAGGTCACCATGCGGCTCAGCTTCCCATTCTCTTTTGTCGATAAACCCCTCTGGATAATTCTTACAACAGCCTAGTTTGTTACATCAAGAGGCTCTTTATCAAGTGACCCCTTATCAAGCGGCTCCTTATCAAGTGGCCCCTTATCAAGTGGCCACTTATCAAGTGGCCCCTTATCAAGTGGCACCCTTATCAAGTGGCCCCTTATCAAGAGGCTCTATATCAAGTGGCTCCTTATCAAGTGGCACCTTATTAAGTGGCCCCTTATGAAGTGGCTCCTTATCAAGTGGATCCTTATCAAGTGGCACTTTATCAAATGGCCCCTTATCAAGTGTCCCTTTATCAAGAGGCCTCTTATCAAGTGGTTCTTTATCAAATAGCATCTTATCAAGTGGCCCCTTATCAAGTGGAACGTTATCAAGTGGCACCTTATCAAGTGGCACCTTATCAAGTGGCACCTTATCAAGTGGCCCCTTATTAAGTGGCTCCTTATCAAGTGGCACCTTATTAAGTGGCCCCATATCAAGTGGCCTCTTATCAAGTGGGCCCTTATCAAGTGGCCCCTTATCAAGTGTCCCTTTATCAAGAGGCCTCTTATCAAGTGGTTCTTTATCAAATAGCACCTTATCAAGTGGCTCCTTATCAAGTGGCACGTTATCAAGTGATCCCTAATCAAATGGCCACATATCAAGTGGCCCCTTATCAAGTGGCACCTTATCAAGTGGCACCTTATCAAGTGGCACCTTATCAAGTGGCACCTTATCAAGTGGCCACATATCAAGTGGCCTCTTATCAAGTGGGCCCTTATCAAGTGGCCCCTTATCAAGTGGCACCTTATCAAGTGTCACCTTATCAAGTGGGCCCTTATCAAGTGGCCCCTTATTAAGTGGCTCCTTATCAAGTGGCCCCTTATCAAGTGGCCCCTTATCAAGTGGCCCCTTATCAAATGACCCCTTATCAAGTGGCCCCATATGAAGTGGCTCCTTATCAAGGGGCACCTTATCAAGTGGCCCCTTATCAAAAGGCTCTTTATCAAGTGGCTCCTTATCAAATGGTTACTTATCAAGTGGCTCCTTATCAAGAGAATACTTATCAAGTGACCCCTTATCAAGAGGCCCCTTATCAAGTGGCCCCTTATCAAGAGGCAACTTAACAAGTGGCTCCTTATCAAGTGGCCCTTTATCAAGTGGCCCCTTATCAAGTGACCCCCTTATCAAAAGTCTCATATCGTGTGGCCTCTTATCAAGTAGTATATTATTAAGAGGCACCTTATTAAGTGGCCTTTTACCAAATGGCCAATCATCACGTAGCCCTTATCAAGTTGCTATTGATCATGAGGCACCTTATCAAGTGGCCCCTTATCAAGTGGCCTCTTATCATGAGGCACTAGATCAAGAGGCACTTTATCAAGAGGCCCCTTATCAAGTGGCTCCTTATCAAGTGGCCTTGATAAGGGGCCACTCGTGATAATACTGTAAAACATTCAAGCAACACCCCCAGCACCGTGTGTACCGCTGGTCACACTACTACAACTACTGCCCCGGACCATCCCGTCCATTACTGCCCCGGACCATCCCGTCCATTACTGCCCCGGACCATCCCGTCCATTACTGCCCCGGACCATCCCGTCCATTACTGCCCCGGACCATCCCGTCCATTACTGCCCCGGACCATCCCGTCCATTACTGCCCCGGACCATCCCGTCCATTACTGCCCCGGACCATCCCGTCCATTACTGCCCCGGACCATCCCGTCCGTTACTGCCCCGGACCATCCCGTCCATTACTGCCCCGGACCATCCCGTCCATTACTGCCCCGGACCATCCCGTCCATTACTGCCCCGGACCATCCCGTCCATTACTGCCCCGGGCCATCCCGTCCATTACTGCCCCGGACCATCCCGTCCATTACTGCCCCGGACCATCCCGTCCATTACTGCCCCGGGCCATCCCGTCCATTACTGCCCCGGACCATCCCGTCCATTACTGTCCCGGACCATCCCGTCCATTACTGCCCCGGACCATCCCGTCCATTACTGCCCCGGGCCATCCCGTCCATTACTGTCCCGGGCCATCCCGTCCATTACTGTCCCGGGCCATCCCGTCCATTACTGCCCCGGGCCATCCCGTCCATTACTGCCCCGGACCATCCCGTCCATTACTGCCCCGGGCCATCCCGTCCATTACTGCCCCGGGCCATCCCGTCCATTACTGCCCCGGACCATCCCGTCCATTACTGCCCCGGGCCATCCCGTCCATTACTGTCCCGGGCCATCCCGTCCATTACTGCCCCGGGCCATCCCGTCCATTACTGCCCCGGACCATCCCGTCCATTACTGCCCCGGGCCATCCCGTCCATTACTGCCCCGGGCCATCCCGTCCATTACTGCCCCGGACCATCCCGTCCATTACTGCCCCGGGCCATCCCGTCCATTACTGCCCCGGGCCATCCCGTCCATTACTGCCCCGGACCATCCCGTCCATTACTGCCCCGGGCCATCCGTCCATTACTGTCCCGGACCATCCCGTCCATTACTGCCCCGGGCCAGGAGCAGAACTCACTCCAGGTGTGGACCAGGTGTGGACCAGGTGTGGACCAGGTGTAAATTGCTTCATAAGACCAAACAAAATCCGTGAAAGAAAGATGACTTTCCTCTTGTAATAATTTATCTGTTATTAACTAAGTAACCATTATATCAAGACATATATCATTACGACCACTGAGCGTTTTGTTATCTGAGAGTCCACTGTAAACCATGTTATCTCTTGCTCTGCTCAGACATTCTCAATTTTGGGAACGTCAACAAATCCAACAGAGCAGAAATATGTTTGTATCCTTGTGTGTAAATTTCAAAAGAGAAGATAGTCGTGGATGGAAAGATGGGGCAAACAACCATCTGCTCTCCATCAGAGAAAATAGCGGTCTTGACTCGTTGCAAATGCCACCTGAGACACGTGTGCCACCTTGTCACCAATGTATAGATGGTGTCGCTACCCAGACAGCTCCACCTCTCTCTCCCTCTGAGACATGCTCCTCCACGCTCCAATGTGCCACTAACGCGCATGCGTCAATGATATCGTACTCTGTGGTTAAAATTTGTAGCATGCTAATGTAAAACAAACGATTAAATAGTTTTTCCTCCAAGTTAGGCCTATTAGACATTACACAAGTGTTATGTTCAGATGGCTAGTTGGTGTTATTTGAGTTGACGGGAAACTTTATTCTCAAACAACCATTACTTCAACTATACGGTTACCTAGAAAAAGCCAGAATTCATAAGCAATGGTCAAATGGTCGTTAAGCCAGACGCTAATTCTCCTGTGTATAACTGAAACCTTCTCTGCCCACGACAAACTACTCACGGCACTCAAACTTTTATCAAACAAACTTCACTGGTGTGATGTGTACGAGTCCCGCCTCCAGACTCCGCTGGTGTGATGTGTACGAGTCCCGCCTCCAGACTCCTCACCAACCAACTGCAAACACAAATATGTGCCACGAAGTGTAAACGCCAAGTGTAATTGTCACTGAACTCTTCCACAAATTCAAAATATACAATAATATTATCATACATTTGCGAAAATATCCATAATTAATACATAATATTCATGTGCAGATGAAGAGTCACAATAACGTGGCTGAAAAATGTTGACCAAACCACAAACTAGAATTTAAAGAGATGACGACGTTTCTGTCCGTTCTGGACCATTCCCAAGTGATAAGACGAGGTTGTTGTTGTTTAAGATTCAGCTCCCTTGAACAAAAAGATCTAAGCAGCACGGGCTATGGTGAGCCCGTAAGTGAAGGGTCTTTGGAACCATTATCTGTAACATTAGCTGATACTGGAGATCTATGGACTGATGGGGGTCCTCATGGTGGATTTCAGCCTCGGAGGGCTGGGCGTAACAGTTATGGCGCTGGTGGGTTAGTTTAGACCTCTAGGTCTTCCATGAGACGAGGGAGGCATGGCCATTAAGTAGGCATGAGAGAGGTGAGGAGCTCTCCATCTCCTCACCTCTCTCTCTTTGGACGGGCTGGGCCTGAGAACTGGTTGATACATTAGTTCATTCTCGAGATCATCACCCCTTCCTTATCAACGTCAACCCATCCGTATCAAAGTCAGCCCATCCTTATCAACGTCAGCCCATTCTTATCAACGTACACCCATCATCCTGGACGTCAGCCCATCCTCCTGAACGTCAGCCCATTATCCTGGACGTCAGCCCATCATCCTGGCCGTCAGCCCACATCCCTGGACGTCAGGCCATCCTCCTGGACGTCAGTCCATCCTCGTGAACGTCAGCCCATCCTCCTGAACGTCAAGCCCATCCACATTTATATCTGCCCGTCTTCATCAATATCAGCTTATCATCAAACATCAATCCATACTCACAAACATCAGCACCCATCATTTCACATCAGGTCATCACGTCATTGTCATACACATCAGGTCCTGTTCATACACATCAGGTCCTGTTCATACACATCAGGTCCTGTTCATACACATCAGGTCCTGTTCATACACATCAGGTCCTGTTCATACACATCAGGTCCTGTTCATACACATCAGGTCCTGTTCATACACATCGCCAGTGAGAGGACCTCAGTGGCGTGAAATACTAAAATGACAACTAAATAGTTTCCCCTTACTCTGATGACACAAAGGTTGCTTGCTAAACCTTTGAAGCAGAGGAAGTTTCGTCTGTTTTATGGGAGTACGGGCAAATTATTGACAGCAGGAAGTTTGTATCAATTCTCTCCAGATCATTGAATAATAGTACATATTACTATAAAAAAAAAAGGGTTTTGAAAAATTAGTTTGGACAAAATTTAGCTGTGATGCTGGTGGTTAAGTGACAAAAATAGTCTTGGGGGTCAGCATGTGGCATTGACATGTTGTTCTCCTTTAAAATCTGGCGAACCCCAAATAGCCTATGTTCATCCCGTACCCCAGACTAGTCTCTTAATTTTGCCATTTAGAGATAAATATAAATTCATGCAGAATAAAATTGTTAAATCATCATATTACTGAGGATAAAGTACCTGAACTCCTTGCACGGCACCAATGCTTTGCTTCCAGTAAATAAATGACACATGAAATTATAGAACAAACAGTGTAGTGTGAAGACAACCATTAATTAACAGCAGTTAATTAACAATTAATGACCCTGTCCTCCATAGCTAAAACAGTTAAGTATTAGCGAAAATACCTACCATTAATGTATAACAAATAATTATAAATACATAGCTATTGAAATGGAATAATTTTTTAACCAAGCTGACATTATTATAAGATTTGCAGGATAGATGTAATTGTTAATGTCATAATCTCCGTTGACGTTTGATAAAGACATGTTGTGCCCTCTGTAATCCTTCTTGTGCTACCGTTCATAGGGTGATTAAGGTGTGTACAATAATCTAATCCCTATGCCAATTAGGGTGAGCCTAACCCTAAGCGTATGGCATACATTTATGAACAAACAGACGAACAGACAAACACACTCACTTATAGTATAAGTAAAAGGGTACCTGGCTGTGTCCAGGTCTGTCCTTATATCTATCCGTCCATCTATTCCTCCATCAATCTGTCTTTTTATCTATCCATCTATCTATCGGTATATGTTTCTATCCAACCATATATCAATATATTTTCTATGCATCTATCTATCATTACATTCGCTATCCATCCATCATTACATTCGCTATCCATCCATCTATCCATCTATTTCTCCGTCAGTCTATTAATCAATTTATCGATGTGCCCATCTATCTATCCAACTATCTGTCATCTTTCTATCAGGCTATCCATCTATTTGTTCATCTATCCAAACATTTATCTATCTATGCATTCACCTGTCTATCCCTTTATATATCCATCTATCCATCAGTCTTTCCATCGCTGTTTACATTAATCTATTAATCTATCAGTCGACCTACTCACCTTTTTACCCCTACCATCTATCAATCAATACATTCTTCTGTCCATACACCAACCCATCTATCAATTTATCCACCCATCTATCCATCAATCTATCCATCTATCCATACATCTATTTATACATCCATCTATCCATTAATCAATAAATCCATCCTTCTATCCATCAATCAATAAATCCATCCATCTTTCCATCAATCAATAAATCCATCCATCTATCCATAAATCTGTTTATACATCCATCTATCAATCCTTTCACCTACTCATCTTTCTATCAATTTATCTTTCTATCTATCCCTCTATTCATCTATATCTTTATCCATCTATCCAGCTATCCATCCATCTATTCATCAAGATATCCACCTATCTCTGGACCCATCCCGCTATAATTCATCTATTGCCTGTCTTTAAATCTGGCTCTTTCTCTTTGTTTCTGCTTCTCTGTTTCGTCTCTGTCAACCTGTCTCTATGTACGTCTGTATCTAAGTCTTTCTGTCTCTGTCTCTCTGTCTGTCTCTGTCTGCCTTTGTCACGGTTTCTATGTGTCTCGGTCTGTGTCTGCCTCTGTCTCAGTCTGTGTCTTTGTCTATTGTGTGGTGGTTATCAGTGAGAGAAACTCAGTGATGTGATACACTAATAATAGGAAAAGTTACCCGTTACCCTGATAAAAAATCGGGGCTGTTTTGAAAAAAAAGTGTTTTGAAAAGCTTGTCTTGAAAACATTTAGCTGTGTAGCCGGCAGACAGTGCCAGAAATCGTCGTGGGTGTCAGAATGTGGCATTTTCACGCGGTTCCCTTTTGAAATCTGGCGACCCCGACCAGTCAATGTTCATCTCTTACCCCAGACTATACACTGAGCAAATTTGTGAGAACAAATTCCCATAAAATATATATGGAAATACAAAATTAATTTAATAAAATGCAAAGAAGAAATAAATACACACACACACACACACACACACACACACACACACACACACACACACACAGACACAGACACAGACACACACACACACACACACACACACACACACACACACACACACACACACACACACACACATATATATATATATATATATATATATATATATATATATATATATATATATATATATATATAGTACTTTCCATGAGCTTAAAAGTTACTTACATAATAAGTCAATAACTGGCAAATGGAGGCATAGGTCATTTTGATGGGAGTCATTAACTCTAAAGCACTGATTCATGGTAGTGATTCATGGGAGTGTTCCACTATAATACGACTGGTTGGTAGGACTGCTCAGCTATTGTTGCTCTGTATCACAGCAGTGTTTAACTCTAATGGCACTCATTTTGTTAATCTCTCTCTCTCTCTCTCTCTCTCTCTCTCTCTCTCTCTCTCTCTCTCTCTCTCTCTCTCTCTCTTGTCTCTTTGCATCACACACACACACACAGGGGCCTTGTAGCCTGGTGGATAGCGCGCAGGACTCGTAATTCTGTGGCGCGGGTTCGATTCCCGCACGAGGCTGAAACAAATGGGCAAAGTTTCTTTCACCCTGAATGCCCCTGTTACCTAGCAGTATATGGGTACCTGGGAGTTAGTCAGCTGTCACGGGCTGCTTCTTGGGGTGTGTGTGGGGTGTGGAAAAAAAAGTAGTTAGTAAACAGTTGATTGACAGTTGAGAGGCTGGCCGAAAGAGCAAAGCTCAACCCCCGCAAACACCACTAGGTGAATACACACACACACACACACACACACACACACACACACACACACACACACACAATGTACACTAACATAGATGGAATTACATATAAAGCAAATGAGCTTGGAGAACTGGTACTAGAGGAAAACCCAGACATAATAGCCCTCACAGAAACAAAGCTCACGAAAACGATAACAAACGCAGTGTTCCCACAGGACTATTATGTTATGAGGAAAGAGAGGGAAGGAAGAGGTGTGGGTGGTGTAGCTCTGCTGGTAAGAAAAGGCTGGGATTTTGAGGAGATGGATATTCAGGGCTGTGAAGGTTTCAGTGACTACATAGCAGGTACCGTAACAAATGGAGGGAAAAAAATTATGGTCGTAGTCATATATAATCCACCACCAAATGACAGAAAACCTAGACAGGAATATGATTGAAACAACATGGCCACCATTAACATAATAGAAAGAGCAGCTTCTGTTGCTGGCAGGAATGGATCTGGACTACTAATTATGATAGACTTCAACCATGGGAAGATAGATTGGAAGAACAGAGACCCGCATGGAGGACCAGAAACGTGGAGAGCAAAGTTGCTGGACGTGGCAACAAGAAACTTTCTAAGCCAGCACATCAAAGAACCAACAAGAATGAGAGGAGAAGATGAACCAGCAATGCTTGATTTGATATTTACCCTAAATGAGTGGGATATAAGAGAAGTTAGGATGGAAGCGCCCTTGAGAATGAGTGACCACAGTGTATTGAACTTTGAGTACCTGGTAGAGCTAGGAATTATCTCCCCCAAAAAAGAACTAGGAATCAAAAGGCTGGCATACCGAAAGGGGAATTATGAACAGATGAGAAGTTTCCGAAGTGAAATACCTTGGGACACAGACCTCAGAGATAAGTCTGTACAGGGTATGATGGACTATGTTACCCAAAAGTGTCAGAAGGCAGTAAACAGGTTCATCCCGGCCCAAAGGGAAAAATCCGAGAAGCAACAGAAGAATCCATGGTATAATAGGGCATGTATGGAAGCGAAGAAACTGAACAAAAGGGCGTGGAGGAACTTCCGGAATAATAGAACACCAGAAAGCAGAGAGAGATACCAGAGAACCAGGAATGAGTACGTCAGGGTGAGAAGAGAAGCAGAGAAAAATTTTGAAAATTATATAGCAAACAAAGCCAAGACCGAACCAAAGCTACTCCACAGTCACATCAGACGGAAAACAACAGCGAAAGAACAGGTATTGAAACTTAGAACAGGCGAGGACAGGTATACAGAGAATGACAGAGAGGTGTGTGAAGAACTCAACAAGAGGTTCCAAGAGGTCTTGAAAAGGAGGAGAAACCGGAGGAGAAACTTCATCACTTTCTTGGACCTCTGCTGGAACATACTTAAAGAGGGGATTATCCACTACAGAGTTACACACCTGGGGTTTGTCCATGATGATCAGGTTGGACGGTTGCAGATCTTCTGCCAAGTCGTTACCCAGGAGAAGTTGCACTCCAGACATGGGAAAAGGCTTTTTCCTGATGACGACTTGGACTCCACCGGTCACAAAAGGACAATCCAGGTGGACTCTGGCGAGTGGATACGGAGTGGTAGCAGTGAGGTCAGTGATAAGGACGGTTTCCCCGGTGTAGGTGACGTTAGACACAGCTGATTTCAATATTATCGACTGAAGAGCCGCTGTATCCCTCAAGATCTTCAATTTGAAACGTCCCTCCGAATCTGTACCGTTGGTAGAGACAGTTCCAGGATACAGGTGTTTACTGAAGAGAGAAAGATCATCAACAGGAACACCAACATTCATCACAGGCTTACCGGACTTAGGAGGAGTCGGTTTGGGTTTAGGAGTTTCATTGCCTTTGTATTGAGCTTTTCCACATTTATCTATGGTATGTCCATAGAGTTTGCAATACTTACAATACAATTGAGAGCTTGCTTGATCTGTACTCACTTTATCATAACTATACCAAGACTTCTTATTGGAAGGTGGTTCTGGTGTTAGCCGGTGGATGAGGCTGTAGGTGTCAGCCGACTTCGCACATTTGATGTAGTCGGTTTCTTCTTTGTCTGCTAGATATAAACGGACGGAAGGGGGAACACGTCCCAAGAATTCCTCAACTAGCATGAGGTTGACGAGCTCTGAAAATGTAGAGACATGTGCTGCTTCCAGCCATTTCATGAAATATCTTTTCTTGGGATTGGCAAATTCTAGAAAGGTGGTAGTACTTGCTTTTAGATAATCACGGAATTTTCGTCTGTAGCTTTCGGTGGAGAGAAGGTAGGCGTCCAAAACTGCTTGCTTCAGGGTCTGGTAGTCATTCTCAGACGCTAAGGTACTGAGAGTAACTGCAGCTCTACCTGTAAGATGCACTCTGAGAAGGGTAGACCATTGATCTGCAGGCCAGCTAAGTTTTTTAGCTAGGCTCTCAAAAGTGGTGAAAAATACATCGATCTCTGTCTCAACGAATGGTGGCATTAACTTACCTGCATGGGAGACATTAAAACTTACGGGAAGACTAGCGGTAGCTTGTTGGCGCTGTGTGTGGTGTGTAGTTTCCAACGCGAGTTCTTGTTGACGACATGCTAGAGCCATATCAGCTTGCTTTTTATCATGCTTGCGTTGGATCTCCGGGTGGCGTTGTTTTGCTTCAAGCTGTACTCGCTCACGCTCTTGGAGTAGGGCTGTCTCTTCTTTCTTTATGGCCATCTCGCGTTCTTGTTGTTCTTTCCTTAGGGCTGCCTCTCTTTCCCTCATTTGTACAGCTTTTTTTTTGTTGTTGGAGGGCTTCTTTTTGTTGTTGGAGGGCTTCTTTTTGTTGTTGGAGGGCTTCTTTTTGTTGTTGGAGGGCTTCTTTTTGTTGTTGGAGGGCTTCTTTTTGTTGTTGGAGGGCTTCTTTTTTGTTGTTGGAGGGCTTCTTTTTGTTGTTGGAGGGCTTCTTTTTGTTGTTGGAGGGCTTCTTTTTGTTGTTGGAGGGCTTCTTTTTGTTGTTGGAGGGCTTCTTTTTGTTGTTGGAGGGCTTCTTTTTGTTGTTGGAGAGCTTCTTTTTGTTGTTGGAGGGCTTCTTTTTGTTGTTGGAGGGCTTCTTTTTGTTGTTGGAGGGCTTCTTTTTGTTGTTGGAGGGCTTCTTTTTGTTGTTGGAGGGCTTCTTTTTGTTGTTGGAGGGCTTCTTTTTGTTGTTGGAGGGCTTCTTTTTGTTGTTGGAGAGCTTCTTTTTGTTGTTGGAGGGCTTCTTTTTGTTGTTGGAGGGCTTCTTTTTGTTGTTGGAGGGCTTCTTTTTGTTGTTGGAGAGCTTCTTTTTGTTGTTGGAGGGCTTCTTTTTGTTGTTGGAGGGCTTCTTTTTGTTGTTGGAGGGCTTCTTTTTGTTGTTGGAGAGCTTCTTTTTGTTGTTGGAGGGCTTCTTTTTGTTGTTGGAGGGCTTCTTTTTGTTGTTGGAGGGCTTCTTTTTGTTGTTGGAGAGCTTCTTTTTGTTGTTGGAGGGCTTCTTTTTGTTGTTGGAGGGCTTCTTTTTGTTGTTGGAGGGCTTCTTTTTGTTGTTGGAGAGCTTCTTTTTGTTGTTGGAGAGCTTCTTTTTGTTGTTGGAGGGCTTCTTTTTGTTGTTGGAGGGCTTCTTTTTGTTGTTGGAGGGCTTCTTTTTGTTGTTCCCGCTCGATCTTTGCAAGTTCGAGCTTTAGCTTCATAGTTGCCAGAGCATGTCTATCTGCAATAGAATAATTTTCGTGAGTTTCAGAGTCAATCTTCCCTTCATCTAAGAGGTGATCCAATATTAAATTGTGCAAGTCATTTTTGTTGGCTCCATGGGGAACATCTTGTTGATACTCGTGTAGAAGAGTTTGTAATTCGGTCTTCTTGGCACGAATTAAATTCCCTATTTCACCTGCTGGATCGTTACGAAAAGCTTGGAGACGAAACATGTTGAAAAATAGCAAATAAATGTACAACGAATATACTTGTGATATGGAAGTGTCAGTAACAGGATAACGTGGCAACTGGTAACTATCCTGTGGAATTTTCATCGTTAACAATTAACGTTAATTTTAGTAGGGTAAATGATTAGTCAATCAAAAGCGCAGGAAATCTTGTACCCGGTACTCAATGTAAGAGAATAAGGGCAAGAAAATCCTACTAAATAAATGAAACGGAGTTTCTAAAACAAAAGAAACATTTAAATGTTTCAAAAGTGAATAAGGTAGTCCAAGAATGTAGGCATACCTTGCCGAGTCTCTATAGGACATAAGCAAGGGTTTTCCCACTAAATGAAATATGATACTTACAGAATTAGCGAACTTTGTGCTCTGAAAAAAGAAAGCTAATTCCCTACTTAAGTAAATATCATCATCTCTGACCGACGTGTAGAGGTGCGAGTGTCAACTGGTGACGAGAACTGCTGCTGAGGTCCCAACTCAGCAACGTAGTCCGTGCTAGAGGAACTATGGCCCTCTGTATCCTCCTTCGGTCGGATTGCAGAAGCTAGGGTGCTTTGACCCATAGACAAATCAAAGTACCAGGGTACCCAAAATGATGATCTGCCGGAATATGAGAAATATTCTAGGGACAAAAGGTGAAATACACGAGTAATAACACTGAGGGAAGGATGACCAATTAAGAGAATGACTGAGGCCTACAGTCACCACGTAATCCACAGTTATCCAACACTCACAATATGTTACCCTCGGAAAGCACAAAATACACAGCACCATATAAATATTAAAAGTAATGAAAAAATTGAAAAGCAACTGTATCAAAGCCAAGTACACTTACCACACATTGATGTTCTAGTACTAGTACCTGAGTGAGGCTCCTAGGATCCTATGTCATAATTAGATTCCTATTATTTATTGCGTTTGCCCTTTGACAAGTGTCATTGATAAGGAAGAAGAATTAAAACTAGTTACCTAGTACTCCAGTACATAAGTTGAGGCCAGACTCATCCACAAAGTGTATAGACTGGCGAGCTCATCCGTGTTCATACTGGTTGTCTAGAATATAATAACAGTACAGATAAGGTCTCCCCATTTGTGTTAATAATATGTGTAGTCTAATAATGTAGTGAACGTTTACTAACCAATAATTTATATTGATGACTTCATATATAATCCATAAACCGCCCAGAATGAGTAAGGAAAGCGATCTGTAAGAATTTTGAATCATGCAGTCACCTTTAAACATCAAACAGTTTGCTATCGAAAAATATAAGTTAACGAAAAATATAAATTACTATATAAGTTAATATTAATTTAATAAATATAAATCTCACAGGTCAATTCCGCACAAGTTGAGTGCCGGGACCATAGAGCCAGAGCTTAACCACCGCAAGCACAATATGTGAGTACCACTAGGTGAGTACACACTCACTCACAATCAGTTTCGTTGACCTTTAAACTCTGTACTTTAAACTTTGACAAAAATCATTGTGAATATGTCTCTTGTTGTTTGAAGGTCAAGTGTGAATGTGAAAATTGACGTCCATGATGAACGTTTATTAGTGAGAGCCACGGAGGAGGGAGACTGACGTGGGTGGAGGCTGTGGGGGGGAGTAAGGAGGGAGACTGACGTGGGTGGAGGCTGTGGGGGGGAGTAAGGAGGGAGACTGACGTGGGTGGAGGCTGTGGGGGGGAGTAAGGAGGGAGACTGACGTGGGTGGAGGCTGTGGGGGGGAGTAAGGAGGGAGACTGACGTGGGTGGGAGTAAGGAGGGAGACTGACGTGGGTGGAGGCTGTGGGGGGAAGTAAGTTGGGAGACTGACGTGGGTGGAGGCTGTGTGGGGGGAGTAAGGAGGGAGACTGACGTGGGTGGGAGTAAGGAGGGAGACTGACGTGGGTGGGAGTAAGGAGGGAGACTAACGTGGGTGGAGGCTGTGGGGGGAAGTAAGGAGGGAGACTGACGTGGGTGGAGGCTGTGGGGGGAAGTAAGGAGGGAGACTGACGTGGGGGGGAGTAAGGAGGGAGACTAACGTGGGTGAAGGCTGTGGGGGGAAGTAAGGAGGGAGACTGACGTGGGTGGAGGCTGTGGGGTGGGAGTAAGGAGGGAGACTGACGTGGGTGGGAGTAAGGAGGGAGACTAACGTGGGTGGAGGCTGTGGGGGGAAGTAAGGAGGGAGACTGACGTGGGTGGGAGTAAGGAGGGAGACTAACGTGGGTGGAGGCTGTGGGGTGGGAGTAAGGAGGGAGACTGACGTGGGTGGAGGCTGTGGGGTGGGAGTAAGGAGGGAGACTGACGTGGGTGGGAGTAAGGAGGGAGACTAACGTGGGTGGAGGCTGTGGGGGGAAGTAAGGAGGGAGACTGACGTGGGTGGAGGCTGTGGGGGGGAGTAAGGAGGGAGACTGACGTGGGTGGAGGCTGTGGGGGGGGAGTAAGGAGGGAGACTGACGTGGGTGGGAGTAAGGAGGGAGACTGACGTGGGTGGAGGCTGTGGGGTGGGAGTAAGGAGGGAGACTGACGTGGGTGGGAGTAAGGAGGGAGACTAACGTGGGTGGAGGCTGTGGGGGGAAGTAAGGAGGGAGACTGACGTGGGTGGGAGTAAGGAGGGAGACTGACGTGGGTGGGAGTAAGGAGGGAGACTGAGGGTGGGAGTAAGGAGGGAGACTAACGTGGGTGGAGGCTGTGGGGGGAAGTAAGGAGGGAGACTGACGTGGGTGGGAGTAAGGAGGGAGACTGACGTGGGTGGGAGTAAGGAGGGAGACTGACGTGGGTGGGAGTAAGGAGGGAGACTGAGGGTGGGAGTAAGGAGGGAGACTGACGTGGGGGGGACTCACCTAGTTGTGCTTGCGGGGGTAGAGCTTTGGCTCTTTGGTCCCGCCTCTCAACTGTCAATCAACTGATGTACAGATTCCTAAGCCTACTGGGCTCTATCATATCTACATTTCAAACTATGTATGGAGTCAGCCTCCACCACATCACTTCCTAGTGCATTCCATTTGTTAACTTCTCTGACACGGAAACAATTCTTTCTAACGTCTCTGTGGCTCATTTGGGTACTAAGTTTCCTCCTGTGTCCCCTTGTTCGTGTCCCACCCGTGCTGAAGAGTTTGTCTTTGTCCATCCTGTCAATTCCCCTGAGAATTTTGTAGGTGGTTATCATGTCTACCTCTACTCCTCTGTTTTCCAGGGACGTCAGTTTCAGCTCCTTTAGCCTTTCCACATAGCTCATGCCTCTCAGTTCCGGGACGAGTCTGGTGGCATACTGCCGAATCTTCTCTAACTTTGTCTTATGTATAACTAGGTATGGACTCCAAGCTGGATCTGCATATTCCAGGATTGGTGTAACATAAGTGGTGTACAGGGTCCTGAACGATTCCTTACACAAGTTTCTAAAGGCAGTTCTTATGTTGGCCAGTCTAACATATGCCGCTGATGATATCCTTTTGATGTGGGCCTCTGGCGAGAGATTCGGTGTGATATTAACCCCCAGATCTTTCTCTCTATTTGACTCTTGCAGCATTTCACCTCCCAGATGGTACCTTGTGATCAGCCTTCTGCTCCCTTTGCCTAATTTCATTACTTTGCATTTTCCTGAGTTGGACTTTAGTAGCCATTTTCTAAATTATTCCTCCAGCTTGTCCAGGTCGTCCTATAGTCTCTGTCTATCATCATCTGTCTTGATTCTTCTCATAATTTTCGCATCATCAGCAAACATTAAGAGGAATGAATCTATACCCTCTGGAAGATCGTTTACATATATTAGAAGCAGGATGGTCCACGTACAGAGTCCTGTGGGACTCTGCTGGTGACATCTCGCCACTCTGATGTCCCCCCCCCCCCCTCATAGTTAATCGTTGTTTCCTGTTGCTTAGATATTTCCTTATCCACTGGGGCACCTTACCTTTTACTCCTGCCTGTTGCTCCAACTTTCGTTACAACCTTTTATGGGGTACTGTGTCAAAGGCTTTCTGACAGTTCAAGAAAATGCAGTCTGCCCACCTTTCTCTTTCTTGCCTATTTTTTGTTGCTTGGAATTCTATTAAACCTGTATGGCACGATTTACCATCTCTGAACCCATGCTGGTGGTGTGTTACAAAGCTATTTCCCTCCAGATGCTCTACGAGCCTTTTCCTCACGATCTTCTCCATCACCTTACATGCTATTTAAGATAGGGAAACTGGCCTGTAGTTCAGTGCTTCTTTCATGTCACCCTCTTTGTATATTGGAACTACATTAGCTGTCTTCTATATTTCTGGTAGGTCTCCTGTTTCCAGTGACCTATTATACACCATAACGAGTGGCACACTTAGTGTTTCTGAACCTTCCTTTAGTAACCATGGTGAGATTCTGTTAGGCCTAACAGCCTTTGTCACATTAAGCTCCAACAGGTTCATTTTGACCTCATCACTTGTGAGGTCAGATTCCTCCAAGGTTGCTTTGTTGGCCTCCTCATTTAGTGCAGGGCATCTCCTTGTTCTTTTGTGGCGACCTCTTGGAATCTCTTGTTGAGTTCTTCACACACCTCCTTGTCATTCTCTGTGCATTTGTTCTCCCCCTTTTTTCAGTTTTATAACTTGCTCCTTCACTACTGTTTCACTGTAGTGAGAACACAGTGTCCACTGTGTGTGTGTGTGTGTGTGTGTGTGTGTGTGTGTGTAATCACCTAAGTGTAATTACCTAAGTGTAGTTACAGGATGAGAGCTACGCTCGTGGTGTCCCGTCTTCCCAGCACTCTTTGTCATATAACGCTTTGAAACTACTGACAAATTGAAATTTTTTGAAATAAATTGATTTTGAATTGAAATAATTGAAAGTGTGTGTGTGTGTACTCATCTTTTTATACTCACCTATTTGTGTCTGCAGGATCGAGCATTGACACTTGGATCCCGCCTTTCGAGCTTCAGTTGTTTACTGCAATGACTCCGGTCCTACTTCACTATCAAACCTAGTTTTAAAATTATGAATAGTATTTGCTTCCTCATCCTGTTTCTTAAGGGCATTACATTGTTCCACTACTCTCATGCTAAAAGAAAACTTCCTAACATCGCTGTGACTCATCTGAGTTCCCAGCATCCACCCATGTCTCATCGTTCTATTACTATTCCGTGTGAACATTTCATCTATGTCCACTCTGTCAATCCCCCTGAGTATTTTATACGTTCCTATCATATCCCCCCTCTCCCGTCTTTTTTCTAGTGTCGTAAGGCACAGTTCCTCATACCCCATCCCTCGTAACTCTGGGATGAGTCCTGTTGCAAACTTCTGAACCTTTTCCAGTTTCCTTATATGCATCTTCAGATGGGGACTCCATGATGAGGCGGCATACTCTAAGACTGGCCTCACGTAGGCAGTGTAAAGCTCCCTAAATGCCTCCTTACTTAGGTTTCTGAATAATGTTCTAAGTTTTACAAGTGTAGAGTACGCTGCTGTCGTTATCCAATTTATATGTGCCTCAGGAGAGAGATTAGGTGTTACGTCCACGCCCAGGTCTCTTTCTTGCATCGTCACAGGTAGGCAGTTCCCCTTCATTGTGTACTGACCCCTATGGTCTTCTATCACTTAGTCCCATTTCCATAACTTTACATTTGCTCGTGTTGAATTCCAGTAGTCATTTTTCTGGCCATCTCTGCAACTTGTTCAGGTCCTCTTGGAGGATCCTGCAATCCTCATCTGTCACAACTCTTCTCATCAACTTTGCGTCATCTGCAAACATCGACATGTAGGACTCTACTCCTGTAAACATGTCGTTAACATTTACTAGAAATAGAATTGGCCCCAGCACCGATCCTTGTGGTATTTTAGTTACTGTTCGCCAGTCCGACTTCTCGCCCCTTACCGTAACTCTTTGGCTCCTTCATGTTAGGCAGTTCCTTATCTATGCTAGGGCCTTTCCTCCCACCCCCGCCTGCCTCTCGAGTTTGAACAGCAGTCTCATGTGCGGTATTGTATTAAAGGCTTTTTGGCAGTCCAGATATATGCAGTCTGCCCAATCATCTCTGTCCTGTCTTATACTCGTTATTTTATCATAGAATTCCAAAAGGTTTGTTTCAATTTCAAAAGTGACTAGCACGATTTCCTTTTTATAAAACCCATGTTGATGTTTGTTCACAAACCTAACGTTCTCCAGGTGTGCAACCAGTCGTAGCCTAATTATTGTTTCAAGTATTTTACAGGGGATGCTTGTCACTGACACAGGTCTATATCTTAAGTGCCTCCTCCCTATCGCCTTTCTTGAAAATCGGTACAACATTTGCTCTCTTCCAGCAAATGGGCAATTCTCCTGACATAAGTGATTCATTAAAGATCCTTGTCAAAGGCACGCTGAGGGCCTGCGCTGCCTCTTTTAGAATCCACGGTGATACTTTGTCTGGTCCAACCGCTTTAGTTGCATCCAGTGTTCTCAACTGTTTCATTACCTCCTCTGCTGTCACCTCTATATCTGATAGTCTTTCATCTAGGGTAATCTCTTCTAACAATGGGAGCTGCTCAGGCTCGGTTATGAACACTTTATGGAAACTGGCATTCAGTGCCTCGCAGATTTCCTTGTCACTTTCAGTATATGCCTCCTCTGTCTTCCTTAGTCTTGTCACTTGGTCGTACACCGACATTTTTCTTCTTATATGGCTGTGTAGTAAATTATTTTGCTTTTTCGCTTTGATCGCAATATCGTTCTCATAGTTCATTTCAGATGTTCGTCTAATGATAATGTAATCGTTCCTAGCACTGTTGCATCTGATCCTGTTGCCCTCTATCTTTTGTTTTCTGTACCTCCTCCACTCCCGCCTGCTGGCCATTTTTGCTTCCTGACACTGTCTATTAAACCATGGGTTATTATATTCCCTCTATTTTTTTCCCTTTACTGTTGGTATAAATTTCTCTTTGGCCTCCTGGCATTTCCCTATGACTAGGTCCATCATATCTTGAACTGATTTTCCTCTAATTTCTTCCTCCCGCTGCACTTCTCCCAGATAGTCCCTTATCCTCATGTAGTCCACTTTCCTGTTGTCAACTCTCCTTTCCCAGACCTCTTGTCCCATGGTCACAAATTTGAATTCCATCATGTAGTCAAAGACTAGGACACAATGGTCGCTGGCCCCTAGAGGTATTTCATGTTCCAAATTCTAGATGTCTTCTACGTTCTGGATGAAAATCAGGTCTAATAGGCTCAGTGCATCTCCTCCACTTTACCTTGCGTCTACCTTCACATGTTGTGTTAGGAAATTCCTGTCTATAACATCTACTAACTTTGCTCAACACGTTTCATCCCCCTCCATGGGGATTCCTTGATACCCAATGTATCTCTCCATGATTTAGGTCCCCAATGATCAGCAGCTTCGCTCTTATTCTTTGAGCTAATGTTGCTGCCTTTTGCAGTTCATCTATGCATGCCTTGATGTTGTCATCATGCTCCTGCCTGGGTCTTCTACTGTTTGGTGGGGGATTGTAGATTACCAAGCTCACAATCTTCCTCCCATCTGCTATTAGAGTTCCATGTATGGAGCTTGTACTCTCATTGGCAATCCGATTTCCCAGGTCTTCAAACTTCCATTTCTGCTTCTTTAGAACTGCCACTCCCCCTCCCTGTCTCTGTGTCCTCCCATTTCTCATCACCTGGTAGCCCTCTGGAAAGATTGCATCCGAGATCATGTCATTTATTTTAGTTTCCACTATTGCAACTATGTCAGGATCTGCCTCACTAACTCTTTATTTTATCTCTTCTTCTTTATTAGATACCTCATCAGCATTGGTGTACCAAACCTTGAGATTCTTCATGGAAACTTTGGTACCAGAGTTTGCCCTTTCTCTAGGGGGTCTGGGGGGGAGTCTGGAGGGTGAATGGGGTCTGGAGGGGTGCTTGGGGGGCGAATGGGGGTTGGACATCTAGGAAGGTAGGTAGGAAGGTCTGGGGTAGGGCCTGGGTATGTAGGACTTGAGTAGGAAGGACATTCTGGGTCTGAAGATTAGGGAGGGTTTGAGAGGCATAGGGGGGTTGAGAGGTAGTGTGAGGTCGAGAGTCAGATAGAGGTTGAGATGTTGGGGGGAGAAGGATAGAGGGGGTGGGGGGAAAAAGAGGCGGATGGAACATAGATAGTGGGAGTGAGAGAGAGGTTATATTAGTCAAGGGAACTCAGACGTAGGTGGGCATTGGGGCAGAAGGGGGGAAGAGGGAAATGGAAGAAGAGATGGGGGGGTCCCCCTGTTCCCCCCACAGGGGGTCCATGTGACCCCCTCGCAAGGGTAGGGGGTAACATGGAAGGAGAGGGGCTGAGGAGGAGTGAGGGCTGGTGGGTTTTGGGGGTTGAGGGGATGAACGGGTCCTTGGAATGTCTGATGAAGCAGATGGATTTGAATGCAATAGGGTCAGAGGGGCCAGGGGAGGTGTTGGGGAGATAAGAAGGGGCAGGGAGGGCTGATTTGGGGAGGGTGTGACCTGGGAAGCAGGTGTGGGCTCGTTAGCATGGGATGGGGCACGCGATGGGTTAGCACTGGGGTGGTTAACTATTCTCAAATGGGAAGAGGTGTGTCGTGGAGGTCGGCTCGCCCTGTGGGCTATCTGTTCATCTTTTGTCATGTATCTGTCAATATACATGTTGTAATAGTTTTTGCTATCTCTGAGTAGGTGTTTGTGGTGCAGTATGTAACTTTTATACTGAAGTTTAGAGTTGCAGTCGTAGGCTGGATAACCTACAGATGTATGTGTTCTAGGACTGATAGAGTGATCGATTGATCATTGTTGTGTATCAAGGAACATTTATACTGATATATGTTATTGCATTCACATGCTGATTTTCCTTGTACACATTTATGGATACATATATATATTCTCTTGCTGATAGTGCAACAGTGTTTGTAGACTTGATCAACTTGAGGAGGTTGATAGTATCAGGTGGTGAATCAGAAGATAGGATACCACTTGATAAGCTGATGATAGAGTTCTGATGGTGTTGGAGAGCAACCTGATTGTAATATTATAGAGTATAGGATTCATTATTATTATATGTGTGTATGTATTGTGTATGTGCTTTGTCCAGTAAATGTATTCCAATTTGCTGGTGTTGCCCTTGTCCTAGTGAGGCTTCCCAGGAGGTAGTAAAGAAGGAGAGAGAGAAAGAACCAAGAACCACTGCTGTGGACAGGGTAGAAGGTAATACTAATAAGTCAAAGGGGGATTGAGGAGATCATATCGCCTAAGGAGAGAGTGGGGAGTCACAGCAGCTCGAGTGGGTGTGTGCACGTGACAACGAGGCTAAGTGTTGGAGCCGCATCCCCTAAACGTGTGACGTTGAGCCCCTCTCCAAGAGCCAGAAGCGCCAAGGGTGATCTCCTAGTGAGGTATAAGCACTCTACCGAGTTGTGGGTTGGGTTGTCCGTAGAGAGGGATCAACGAGAACAACACCACCAACCCACAAGACTAAAATAAATTGGGGGCCTGTGTCCGGGAGAGTGAACTGACACATGCACACCCTGTCCAAGAGTGGATTTGTACACCCTTGCTGAAATAGATAAACTGTGTGACCGCAGGTGTATACTCTCTCTCTTGGGAAGACTCACAGGACAAAGATGGATAAGGTGCAAGCGTTTGTGGAGTCAGGCAAGCCTGAGGACTTGGAAGGTTGCACGAGGGATCAATTACACAAATAACAAATAGCAGGAAACAAATAGCAGGAAAATGTGGCATCAGGTTGAAAGCATCTAAAGTAGCTGGGATGAAGGATGAGATCCTGAGGCAGTTAAGAGCCAAAAATGAAGCGGCAGAACATGGAGCCCAGAAAGGAGCTGAAAGTGGAAAGGAGGATGATGGGCAGGATGAAGTGAGATCCCAGGGATCGAGTAAGAGCAGCAAGAGTAGCCGCAGTAGCAGGAGTAGCCGAAATAGGAGCTTGGAGAGATTCCAGTTAGAGCTCCAGATGCAGCGTGAGGACAAGGAGAGACAGTTCCAGCTGGAAAAGATGAAATTAGAACTCCAGATAAAAGAGAAAACCAGACTGGAAATAGAAAAAGAGAAAACAAGAGTAAGAGAACTGGAGTTGGAACAGGAGAAAGAAAAAGAGAAAGCAAGACTAGAGGTGGAGAAAGAAAAAGCCCAGGTCGAAAAAGAAAAAGAGAGAACAAAACAAATGCAGATAGAAGCGAATAGAACCTTGGCTGAGCAAAGGATTGAACATGGGTTGCCAGAGAGCACCACCCCGGTATCACACTCACCAGATGTTAGGGTTAGGGAGAAGGACATTCCCTTGTTTGTGCCCGAAGAGGCAGAGAGCTTCTTCGAGCATTTTGAAAAAGTAGCCAGTATCAAGGAGTGGCCACAGGAGGAATGGGCCCAGCTGGTCCAGTTAAGATTGACCGGTGCAGCCAGGGAGGCATACACCCAATTGTCACTGGAAGAATGCCAGGATTATGCCACGGTAAAGAGCAGCATAATGCGCTCGTTTCAGTTAACCCCAGAAGCTTATAGGAAGCGCTTCAGAGAAATGATCAAAGTTGGAGCATGTACGTTTGCTGAAGCAGCAAGGGATCTGGAAAGACGATTCCAGAAGTGGATTGAGGCTTCTGGAGTTGGATCTTACGCTGACCTGAAGCAGCTGATGGTCATGGAGAAGTTCTTGGAGATGATGCATCCCGAAACAAAGTTCAAGATCCAAGAAGCAGGGATAATGGAGGTGAAAGATGCCGCAGATAGGGCGGATATGATTACGGAAGCATACAAGAGCTTGAGGGAGAACAGAGTGAGAAGCGAGGTGAGACACAGCAATGGCAGATCCAGTGGAGTCTGGGGAGGAAGAAATTATGAGAGACCCAGAAGAGTCTGGGGTGAGAAGAATTTTGATAAATGGGCAGATAAAAGTAAGTACCCTAAAACTCAGAAGAGTAGGTCGCGCACTTCGTCT
The DNA here is from genome assembly GCF_040958095.1 of Procambarus clarkii. Classification (NCBI taxonomy): domain Eukaryota; kingdom Metazoa; phylum Arthropoda; class Malacostraca; order Decapoda; family Cambaridae; genus Procambarus; species Procambarus clarkii. Next base: position 6,668,298 of record NC_091216.1, read on the forward strand.
GAAAGTGAAGATGGAGGAGCTAAACGAGAAACTGATCGTTATCCAGGAAATCAAGAGTCCAGTAAAGCCCCACAGAGCGCAAGTAGTGTACCTGGCTCGAAGAACTCTCATGTGAGTGGACAAAGTCAGAGCCGCTTTGGTACGTATAGGAGAGATTTCTCCCAGATGAGATGTTACCAATGTAACGGATTGGGTCACGTGATGCGAGATTGTCGGCAGGGCAAGAGAGTTGTGACCCTGGCCATGTGTGAACCCCGAAGTAAATATACTAATGTATTCCAAGACAAACCACAGAAGATGAACTTAGTGAACGAGAGGTATAGACCGTTCATGAGCAACGGTTGGATCAGTATAGGAGGCCAACCTGAGGTAGAAGTTGGTATCTTAAGAGATACCGGAGCTAATCAGAGCTTGATTACGAGAAGCCTGATTGGGAATGATCGACGGTTAGCTGGCAGTGGGAAGATGAAAGTATATGGGTTATTGTCTGAGAGTGACATGCCCGTATGTGCTGTCCAGCTAAGGTCGGAATATGTGTCGGCGGAGGTGATGTTGGGAGTATGCCCCGACATACCTATTCCAGGAGTCCAAGTGATCCTAGGGAATGACTTGTGCGGGACAAAGGTGTTGCCAAGAGTCCTAGCGGAGACTGTGCCAGAGGAGTGCCCAGAAGGCCATGGCACGGGTGGGACACCTGAGAGTGTGAACCTGACTGACATCCGAGGAGATGAGTCGACGAGGAAGACGCTGGAGAAGGTGAGACAGTGTCGATTAAACCAGTAGAAGATATCGATGTAGATATAGCATGGCTGTTTGATGTAGGTCCAGCCCAGGAGAATGAAGTCTCGGTGAGGTCAAAAGTGAAGATGGCCCAGCCGAGGAAGACTCATGCGAAGAGAGCGGACCTGAGTAGAGCCCAGACTGCTGAAATTAAGAGTCGGAAGGCGAATGCAACTGTGCTGAGTAGGAATGAGGAAGGATGTGGACATACTGTGGACGGGAGTAGAGCGTCAAGTTGTCCACGAGCACAGAGGCATATGGTTAGTGGAGTTAAGTTGTTTGAGTTGTCAGGAGTTATCATGTTTCACAGAAAACGTGGAGGAAATATAGTGAAGAAGAGTAGTAGCCGAGAAAGTGAAAGGAGAAGAGACAGTATGTGTGGAGAGATGCTTACGAGCACTCTAGGAGAGGTAAAGCGACATGTACGGTCGAGTGCTGTTGGGTGTAGTACAGTGCTCGAAGAAACTTTTAGGGAACGAAGAAGAGTTGAAGGAGAAGAAAGGGAGTTGTATAGAGGTGAGGAATGTGAGAAAAGGATGAGGATACAAGCATGGAGGAATAGAAGAAAGCCGAGGACTTGATGGAAGTCAAACAGGATGAGATCTCGGAAAAATGAGGAGACGAAAGGGAGGATCGTCGGTGAAGACGAGGGAGTGAAGTATGATGACAGGAGACGGAAGTATAATGGCAGTAGATGGAAGTGTGAAGACGACAGAGGAGGTACTGACAGTAGATGTCTGACTCTGGACGTGAAGAGAAGAAGACGAGGAAACGGAGGGTGGAAACAATAAGTAGAGTGGACCGATGGAGTGCAGGCGTCCAAGGAGGACAGCCTAGCCAAGAGGTGCCAGAGAGGTCAACTCGTTTGTGAGAAGATCATGTTTCTGGCGAGTTGTGAGCCAGATGTTGCAAGGAGCAACGAACTAATTGTAGACTCCTAAGGGAGTACGTAAGCAGATCAACCGTTCGAACCAATCGGTTGAAGAACGAGACAGTGTGGTGGCGGATGTGTTATCCCGAGCTTTGCCACTGGAATAACTCTCAAAAATAAGGGGAGGAGCTGCAGAGGATTTATTTTAGTCTTGTGGGTTGGTGGTGTTGTTGTCGTTGAACCTTCTCTACGGACAACCCAACCCACAACTCGGTAGAGTGCTTATACCTCACTAGGAGATCACCCTTGCCGCTTCTGGCTCTTGGAGAGGGGCTCAACGTCACACGTTTAGGGGATGCGGCTCCAATACTTAGCCTCGTTGTCACGTGCACACACCCACTCGAGCCGCTGTGACTCCCCACTCTCTCCTTAGGTGATATGATCTCCTCAATCCCCCTTTGACTTATTAGTATTACCTTCTACCCTGTCCACAGCAGTGGTTCTTGGTTCTTTCTCTCTCTCCTTCTTTACTACCTCCTGGGAAGCCTCACTAGGACAAGGGGAACACCAGCAAATTGGAATACATTTACTGGACAAAGCACATACACACATATAATAATAATGAATCCTATACTCTATAATATTACAATCAGGTTGCTCTCCAACACCATCAGAACTCTATTATCAGTTTATCAAGTGGTATCCTATCTTCTGATTCACCACCTGATACTATCAACCTCCTCAAGTTGATCAAGTCTACATACACTGTTGCACTATCAGCAAGAGAATATATATATGTATCCATAAATGTGTACAAGGAAAATCAGCATGTGAATGCAATAACATATATCAGTATAAATGTTCCTTGATGCACAACAATGATCAATCGATCACTCTATCAGTCCTAGAACACATACATCTGTAGGTTATCCAGCCTACGACTGCAACTCTAAACTTCAGTATAAAACACTCCTTGACATAAGAATGCCAACAATCACTCACCTCTCACTGCATCTTGCACGCTAAAGACAACCAAACACTATCAACCCCCTACAAGTAATCCACCAGAACTTCCCTTCCACCTCTGGAAGTTCACTACCCTGATCTCTTCAGGTTCTTCCGGGCTTCACTACCAGGATCCTCTGCAGCTCCTCCAGGCTGCTACCATGAAGTTTCTTTGAGCAACTACGGTGCTTCACCCTTCTGCTAGGTTCCTCCACAGCTCTCTTGGCTGCTACACCATGAAGTTTCCTCGAGCAACTATGGTGCTTCACCACCTCAACAGAAGCACATGACACTCCTCTTCACTGCTTCTCACAGCTCGAGGTCCTCTGCTCCACTACCTTGGAGTCTCATCAACTACTTCATCTGTGCTGGCTTCGAAGTTCTCAACAACTTCTTCCCCAAAGACAAACCTGCAACCCATCGACACTCCAATAAAATGTTCCCCTTTAACACATAAACAAAAATAATCACACAATATGTTTGCCTCAAACCTCTATCTGTCCTCTACATACAGTGAGAGTGGACTCCCCCGTTTTGGGCGGGTCCATACTCCACCTCGCCTGGCGGGTGTGAGTCACACTGGGAGGGTTCTTCGCCGTCAGGAGCCGGGCTCCCTCAGTTGCCTGCCAGCGCTCAGAGGAGGCGGATGTCGCTCCGTGTTCCTCCCTCTCTACTCTCTTATTTCAGGCCTTCTGCCTTATTAAAACATGTCTAACTTATAAATAAACATTGCTACTGTCGCTGGGCACACGAGCAACTACAAGCAATCACTATGAACTGGCGTATATCGTGCTTACCACAGATTGTCTAGTCGAGGGCGCTCCTCCCTCTGACGAAGCTTGGTCAGGGCGCTGCCACGGCCCACAATAATGCCTCTGGGCGGTTTAATAAACACTTCTCATCGCCCGGGACTTGAGACCACACGTCCCCAGCTCGATTCCACAGCTGGTACGTCTGCACACTTCTCTTCTCTTCGAGATATATCACTAGGGGTTCCTTTCTGACGGGAGCTCAACGGAGCGCGGCTTTCCCCCTGCGATATCTGGCCTCAAGTGAGGTCAAAGCCCCTCCAGAAGCGAGCCTCATGCCTCCAGCAAAATGTCCACATCTCCTAGCCAGTCATTTATCTGTTTTCTTCTTCATTGCCCATAATCTCAAATTGTTATATATATCCAAGCAACTATTTTACATATGTGTTATTACCTCAATATTTGCTAGACCTTCTAATCAGGTCAGGCTTGCTGAATAACTCTCAAGGAGGGAGACTCGTTTCTCCTGCAGGCTGAGATCATAACAGTAACCCACTGCCCCTTCGTTAGTGAACTGTACCAGGACAGGTAGTCTCTTGTTACAGTTATAAGCCCCAATGCGGCGGTGGATTCCCACCTCATTCCCTGCCATCTGGGTTCTTATATCTCTCAGGATCCCCTGTAACTCAAAATCTTCAATCTCCATCCTTTCCTGCCTCGATGATGCCTTGACTTCAAGTAATCTATGGATTATGATTGACCTCCTTCTCAGTGAAGGGTCGTGCTGATTGCCCTTCCCCCCCTGGTTGACCCCCCCTTCCCCCCCTGGTTGACCCCCCCTCCTCCCTCACTCACTACTTCATCCCCCATTACTCCCCCTTCCCTTGCCATGCTTCTCTTATTCCTGCCAAATTCAGTTGCAAGATTAGTTATTTCACTCTCCCATGCTCCCCTGCTCTTCCTGATTTCTTCTTGAATATAGTCCATAAACTCTCGTTTTTGTCTTTGAACCTCGTCCTGGATCTTATTATAGGTTTCACTTTTAATCCCCTGGATTAGATCATCTATCCAAACGTCCCTCTTCTCTACAAATTTCCCAATCATCGTCTCCACAAACCTATCTTCTTCTTCAATCATAATACTGTTGGACCTAGACGCCCTTCCTGACCTAGTCATTGCAGTAATCAAACTTACTTTCAAGTACCTTACCGATCTGCTTCACAATATAGGCGAGTGAGTCTCCAAGCGTCTTCCCACGTGGTGTAGGAAGGGTTGCTGCAGGGCTGAGGTCACGGTCGGTCACAGATTGAGGCTGTGAGGTCTCACATTCAGTGTGAGGGTCTGTTCATTCTTCACACTGCCACAATGCGTTCAACAAATATTTTCACTTATGCTATGTCTTCTGTTTTTCTTCACTAACTTATGGTTTTAGTCAAAATCCAAGTTTTTTCATTCACTCGTATACCATTTTTCACTTCGAAGTAGCCTGATTATCCCTCCCACTCCACTAGTAACCCAGGAGCTCCCAACCCAACGTCCATCTAACACGACGATCACAACACAATTGAATGTGTGTGTGTGTGTTGGTGTGTATTCACCTAGTTGTATTCACCGAGTTGTGCTTTCGGAGGTTAAGCTCTGCTCTTTCTGCCCACCTCTCAAATGTCAATAAATCAACTGTTACTAACTACTAACAATTTTTTTTCTTTCACACACACACACACACACACGCACACACACACCCACACACACGCACACGCACACGCACACATACACACACACACACACACACACACACACACACACACACACACACACACACACACACACACACACACACACACACACACACACACCAGCACAAGACCTCACCTGTTGATTGACGGTTGAGAGGCGGGACCAAAGAGCTAGAGCTCAACCCCCCGCAAGAACAACTAGGTGAGTACACACACACACACACACACACACACTAACACAGCCTACTGGGCGAGTAAATGCAAAGTAATGAAACTAGGCGGTGGAAACAGGCGGCCAGACACAGGATACAGAATAGGAGATGAAGTACTTAATGAAACGGACAAGGAGAAAGATCTAGAAGTTGATATCACGCCAAACCTATCTCCTGAAGCTCATATAAAATGAATTACGTCTCCGGCATATGCGAGGCTGGCTAACTTCAGGACAGCCTTCAGGAACTTGTGTAAGGAATCATTCAGAATCTTGTATACCACATATTTAAGACACCTAGAGTATGCGGCCCCTGCATGGAGCCCGTACCTTGTCAGGCACAAGACGAAGCTGGAAAATGTTCAAAGATATGCCACTAGACTAGTCACAGAAATAAGAGGCGTAAGTTACGAGGAAAGACTGCGGGAAATGCACCTTACGACACTGGAAGACAGAAGAGTAAGAAGAGACATGATCACTACCTACAAAATCCTCAGGGGAATCGACCGGGTAGACAAGGATAAATTATTCAACACTGGTTGTACGCGAACAAAGGCTGACTCCATACACAGTTTCAAATGTAGACATGACAGTAGGCTTAGGAATATATGAAAACAGAAATTAGATATGAAAATAAGGCTTAGGAATCTGTACACCAGTTCATTGACAGTTGAGAGGTGGGACCAAAGGGCCAAAGCTCAACCCCCGCAAGCACAAATAGGTGAGTACACACACACACACACAAACACACACACACACACACACACACACACACACACACACACACACACACACACACACACACACACACACACACACACACACACACACACACACACAAACCACTGGAACCATTGGAAGACTTTTAGATTACCAGCGGGGAAGTAAGGAAGTGTTTACTAGAGTTGGATGTGACAAAGGCTATAGGCCCAGATGGAATTTCCCCTTGGGTTCTAAAGGAAGGAGCAGGAGAACTGTGCCTACCACTCTCCATAGTGTATAACAAATCACTGGCAACAGGGGAACTGCCAGATATTTGGAAAGCAGCTAACATAGACCCGATATACAAGAAAGGTGATAGACAGGAGGCACTGAACTACAGGCCTGTGTCCCTAACCTGCATACCATGCAAGCTGATGGAGAAGATTGTGCGAAAAAAACTAGTGGAGCATCTGGAGCGAAGGAACTTTGTAACACAGCATCAACATGGTTTTAGGGATGGCAGGTCCTGCCTCACAGGGTTACTTGAATTCTACAACCAGGCAACAAAAATAAGGCAAGAAAGAGAAGGGTGGGCAGACTGCATATTTTTGGATTGTCAGAAAGCCTTTGATACAGTGCCACACAAGAGGCTAGTGCGAAAGTTGGAGACGCAGGCTGGAGTGAAAGGGAAGGTACTCCGGTGGATAGAGGAGTACCTAAGCAACAGGAGACAACGAGTCTGTGTGAGGGGTGAGGTCTCAGATTGGCGAGACGTTACAAGTGGAGTCCCGCAGGGGTCAGTCCTTGGACCTATACTGTTTCTGGTATATGTAAATGATCTCCCAGAGGGTATAGATTCGTTCCTCTCAATGTTTGCCGACGATGCAAAAATTATGAGGAGGATTGAAACAGAGGATGATAGTAGGAGGCTACAAGATGACCTAGATAGACTGAGTGAATAGTCCAACAAATGGCTGTTGAAGTTCAACCCGAGTAAATGCAAAGTAATGAAACTAGGCAGTGGAAACAGGAGGCCAGACACAGGATACAGAATAGGAGATGAAGTACTTAATGAAACAGACAGACAGAAAGATCTAGGAGTTGATATCACACCAAACCTGTCTTCTGAAGCCCACATAAAGAGAATAACGTCTGCGGCATATGCGAGGCTGGCTAACACCAGAACAGCGTTCAGGAACCTGTGTAAGGAATCATTCAGAATCTTGTACACAACATATGTAAGACCAATCCTGGAGTATGCGGCCCCAGCATGGAGCCCGTACCTTGTCAAGCACAAGACGAAGCTGGAAAAAGTCCAAAGGTATGCCACTAGACTAGTCCCAGAACTAAGAGGCATGAGTTACGAGGAAAGGCGGCGGGAAATGCACCTTACGACACTGGAAGACAGAAGAGTAAGGGGGGACATGATCACAACCTACAAAATCCTCAGGGGAATCGACCAGGTAAATAGAATTGGATGATACTAGGAATGTGTTATTTGCTTGTGTGTCGTTGCTGTGGACGGTATTTCTCTTGATAAACATTTTTGCTCCTTCAGGGGGAGGGGGTCTCACTGGAGGCAGGAGAAGGAGGAATTGTACTTCTTGCATAATGATTTTAGGAGTATATTAATTGTTGGTGATTTTAACTGTGTGACCTCGGAGAGGGACTATAACACCAACTCCCAGGCGGCTGTATGGAAGGCGTTGGTACGAACACTGCCCTGTATTGGTCTCTGTGATGTTTATAGCATTTGCAGGGTGGGGGGGGGAGGGTCCGTGTTACACTTTTGTTAGGAAGGCTTATTGTTCTCGGATTGTAGAATTAACCTGCATGGCCGGTATGGTAGGGTTCTCAGCTGTGTTACGGTCCCTGTTTGTTTTACTGATCACTGCATGATGGTGGAGGTGGGTGTTGTGGTTAATGATCAGATAAGGGTTGTGTCTGGGTTGCAGAAGATGAACTACAGTTTACTTCTCTGCCCTGATGTTGTCTGTACAAAACAACATCATTTGTTCGAGAACTGTAGGGGCGATTAGTACAGTATATTTAAGAGTCTTAGCGCTACAAATTATTTGTCCAAATATGAAAACATAGTATAAAATGTTAAACAAACCTAACGTTATTTGGCATCAGGGACATGAAAATTTCATCCCAATATGTTTAAACACTTTCGTGAGCAGAGCGTGCGCTCCCCAGACTATGACATCATGCTCCAGGTGGTGGGGCGAGCGTTCGGCGACACTAAAATGTGTATACTCGTTTCAGTTTTCTTTCCTTAATTCTCGTGCTACGTCGTTCGTTTTGGTATCAATGTGTTCGCAATTAAATTCCCTGCAGGGGTATATGCTTATAAGGTTCACAAGTCCCCGCAGCAAAGCCTCAGTCGGTCAACCGTTACTCGTGAACAAGCACCAACTGGCAACCTAATGTGCATACTCGTTCAGTTTGATAACATCAATTTTCGTGTTACGTCTTTCATTGTAGTATCAAATTGTTCGCAATATGAAGGTGCGTACTTTCAAACTATTCCCATAATAATAGCAAAATAAATTGAATTTTATTAAAAATTGAAAATTTTGGACGCTCATCGCCACAAAATTATTTATATCTTTCCAATGTTCTGACATCATTTATCGTGTCACTTCTTTCATTTCGGTATCAAATTGTTCGCAATCTAAAGGCGCTCATTTTGAAACCACTCTCAGATTGATTGGATAAAATATTAATTTTTAACAAATATTTTAAAATGCTGGACGCAAGCACGAGTTTACCGCTCGGCATGGGGAGAAAAATTATGGACAATATATGAGTTCACCGAGTGCGATAAATAGATTTTATACGAATTTAAAAACAAAAAGTGCAGATAAGAACAGCTCCTGTTAACTGGAACTGAGGGATAATGCAGTGATAAAGAGATGCAAGCACCTGTCCGATGCCAGAAAGAAAAAGAATAGTAATAAGAAGGGTCGACAAAGTGGATATGCAGCTGAGGACTTTCTAGCATTGCTGAGGAATACATAATAACAAAAATAATAGAGAAATTATGTTATACTGCTGTATTTTGTTTTATACAATGGCAATACCAATATCTGTTAATTCCACCAATGTCTAACAATTTTTTTTTTTTTTGGGGGGGGGGGGGTTTCTCCTTCGTATCTTATTTTGTGGTATCTTCTACATATTGGAGGATGCATACCCATCACTAAGTATGTGAAGTTTGATGAAATTGGCCAGCTTGTTAATCAGCCATAGGTGGCAGAATTTATGATTTTTTTTTTTTTTGGCTGAAAAATATACAGAATTCAAACTCAATTCTCTTTGACTCTTTAAGTTGTATTGAAGAATAGAGACCAGATGCGGGCTTTATCACTTAAATAAACTGTAGTTATTATACTTATTAACCCATTATCCAAATCCCTATATTTAGTTTTTTATGGGGGTGTGAGTGCGATTGCCAAGCAATGTTTACTAAAACATAAAAGAACATTAAAAAATTACAACAACCAAAGTCGTTGTCGATAACTTTAACTTCAATGTCTCTAAAACAGGAATTTCAACTTTAAGATGGCTTCAAAAATTCAGTTTCTCATCGATTCTTACCGTTTTCACAATAAGTGCACAGTGGTCCGTTCTTCAATAGTTATGTTTTGTTTCTTTCATATACGCCAAACTTCCGCAGCTGTAAATATTTGTGTCCTAATTTTGGCGCTTATAATACTGCCACAATCACGATTTTTTTTTCAAGTAAACTATACTGCCAAATTTAGTTTTGTAAAATAAAAAATGAAAGTCATATGCTATTCTGGGATCATATTAACACGAAATGAACAATTTGTGAAATTTATTATTTTTAAGTTGATTTGAAAAACTAAAAATTTTTAATTTTTTAAATTCAATATTTTTTCATTGTTTGCGTGTTCGTGTTACGATATTGATCTATTCTAATAAATTGGAGCATATACCATATAGATTTGGCAAAAAATATTTTTAAAGAATATGAGAAACAAGTTTAAGCGCACCGTTTCCCCATCAACTTAAAACGACGTTTTTTAAGTCTCATGGAATATGGGACGAATGTAAGATTGAATGCAAACGGTGGTTCGTGCTGTGGTTAAGCACAAGTCGGCTGAAAGGTTTGGGCTTTTGGACTTGTTACAGCTTAGGTTGAGGACATTGTACGGCTTGATGGATAGTGACGTGGATAAATGTGATGAGATTACGTCTGTAAAGGACCTTGTTAACGGGTTTCGGGCGAGGTTTCTGGAAGGGGTCAATGTTCGGCTTGGAAATAGTGAGAGACGAGACGGCTTCCTCTTATCTGCTGGGGCAGGAAAGAAGGCGAGGGTCTCTGAGATAAGGACAAGTCTTAAGGTGGATGATTGTGTGGTGCTCACAAATACAGATGGTGTGTTTAGCTGTGTGAGGGGCAGGTTGGAGGAGCTCTACAGGAAGGTGTGGGAGAGACGCTGGTCGACAGGGTGAGCTTCTTGCCAATAAGGTGTTGTCCTTGGGGGATAATTTTCTTCTGCTGGCAGAAGTTTCTGATGCAGAGGTGTATTCACCTAGTTGAGCTTGTGGGGGTTGAGCTCTGGCTCTTTCGGCCCGCCTTTCAACAGTCAATCAACCTAGTTTTTTCCTCACACACACACACACACACACACACACACACACACACACACACACACACACACACACACACACACACACACACACACACACACACACACACACACACAAACACACAAACACACAAACACACAAACACACACACACACACACACACACACGAATGAAGATGAGAAACCCATGGTTTAATCAGAGATGTAGGCTAGCTAAGCAGCAAAGTAAAAGGGCATGGAGAAACTATAGGAATAACAGGACACTGGAGAGCAGAGAAAGATACCAGAATGCCAGGAATGAATATGTCAGGATGAGAAGAGAGGCAGAAAGACAATACGAAAATGACATCGCAAGCAAGGCAAAGACTCAGCCTAAATTGTTGCATAGCCACATTAAGAGAAAAACAACAGTAAAGGAACAGATTATGAGATTAAGGATAGGGGCGGAAGGATTCACTACAAATGACAAGGAAGTGTGTGAGGAATTGAATAAGAAATTCCAGGAGGTCTTCACCTTAGAGCAAGGAGAAATTCCAGAGGTAAGTGAGGGAATAGCTAACCAGGAACCACTGGAAGAGTTTGAGATTACCAGTGGGGAAGTAAGGAAGTGTTTACTAGAGTTGGACGTGACGAAGGCTATAGGCCCAGATGGAATCTCCCCTTGGGTTCTAAAGGAAGGAGCAAGAGAACTGTGCCTACCACTCTCCATAGTGTATAACAAATCACTGGCAACAGGGGAACTGCCAGATATTTGGAAAGCAGCTAACGTAGTCCCGATATACAAGAAAGGGGATAGACAGGAGGCACTGAACTACTGGCCAATGTCCCTAACCTGCATACCATGCAAGCTGATGGAGAAGATTGTGCGAAAAAAACTAGTGGAGCATCTGGAGCGAAGGAACTTTGTAACACAGCATCAACATGGGTTCAGGGATGGCAGGTCCTGCCTCACAGGGTTACTTGAATTCTACGACCAGGCAACAAAAATAAGGCAAGAAAGAGAAGGGTGGGCAGACTGCATATTTTTGGATTGTCAGAAAGCCTTTGATACAGTGCCACACAAGAGGCTAGTGCGAAAGTTGGAGATGCAGGCTGGAGTGAGAGGGAAGGTACTCCGGTGGATAGAGGAGTACCTAAGCAACAGGAAACAACGAGTCTGTGTGAGGGGTGAGGTCTCAGATTTGCGAGACGTTACGAGTGGAGTCCCGCAGGGGTCAGTCCTTGGACCTATACTGTTTCTGGTATATGTAAATGATCTCCCAGAGGGAGATTCGTTCCTCTCAATGTTTGCCGACGATGTAAAAATTATGAGGAGGATTGAAACAGAGGATGATAGTAGGAGGCTACAAGATGACCTGGATAGACTGAGTGAATGGTCCAACAAATGGCTGTTGAAGTTCAACCCGAGTAAATGCAAAGTAATGAAACCAGGCAGTGGAAACAGGAGGCCAGGCACAGGATACAGAATAGGAGATGAAGTACTTAATGAAACAGACAGAGAGAAAGATCTAGGAGTTGATATCACACCAAACCTGTCTCCTGAAGCCCACATAAAGAGAATAACGTCTGCGGCATATGCGAGGCTGTCTAACATCAGAACGGCGTTCAGGAACCTGTGTAAGGAATCATTCAGAATCTTGTACACCACATATGTAAGACCAATCCTGGAGTATGCGGCCCCAGCATGGAGCCCGTACCTTGTCAAGCACAAGACGAAGCTGGAAAAAGTCCAAAGGTATGCTACTAGACTAGTCCCAGAACTAAGAGGCATGAGTTATGAGGAAAGGCTGCGGGAAATGCACCTTACGACACTGGAAGACAGAAGAGTAAGGGGGGACATGATCACAACCTACAAAATCCTCAGGGGAATCGACCGGGTAAACAAGGATGAACTATTCAACACTGGTGGGACGCGAACAAGGGGACACAGGTGGAAGCTGAGTACCCAAATGAGCCACAGAGACGTTAGAAAGAACTTTTTCAGTGTCAGAGTAGTTAGTAAATGGAATGCATTAGGGAGTGATGTGGTGGAGGCTGACTCCATACACAGCTTCAAATGTAGATATGATAGAGCCCAATAGGCTCAGGAATCTGTTCACCAGTTGATTGACGGTTAAGAGGCGGGACCAAAGAGCCAGAGATCAACCCCCGCAAGCACAATTAGGTGAGTACACACACACACACACACACACACACACACACACACACACTAGAAGCAGCCTGTAACTGTTGTCTAATTCACAAGTACCTACTTACTGCTAGATAACAGGTGCATCAGGGTGAAAGAAACTCTGCCCATTTGCTTGCACCATCGCCGGGGATAGATCCCCGGGCCATAGGATTGCGAGTCCTAAGCACTGTTCACTCAGCCACCCGGCCCCCCTGGTGTGGGATGTGGGACTCAGGTGTGGGATGTGGTATATGATGTGGCGAAGTGTCGGTCGCCTGGGAGTGTGGTGAAGGGCTGGTTGCCTGGGAGTGTTGTGAAGGGCTAGTCGCCTGGGAGTGTGGCGAAGGACTGGTCGCCTGGGAGTGTGGCGAAGAACTGGTCGCCTGGGAGTGTGGCGAAGAACTGGTCGCCTGGGAGTGTGGCGAAGGGCTGGCCGCCTGGGAGTGTGGTGAAGGGCTGGTCGCCTGGGAGTGTGGCAAAGGGCTGGTCGCCTGGGAGTGTGGCGAAGGACTGGTCGTCTGGGAGTGTGGCGAAGGGCTGGTCGCCTGGGAGTGTGGCAAAGGACTGGTCGCCTGGGAGTGTGGCGAAGAACTGGTCGCCTGGGAGTGTGGCGAAGGGCTGGCCGCCTGGGAGTGTGGCAAAGGGCTGGTCGCCTGGGAGTGTGGTGAAGGGCTGGTCGCCTGGGAGTGTGGTGAAGGGCTGGTCGCCTGGGAGTGTGGCAAAGGACTGGTCGCCTGGGAGTGTGGCGAAGAACTGGTCGCCTGGGAGTGTGGCGAAGGGCTGGCCGCCTGGGAGTGTGGCAAAGGGCTGGTCGCCTGGGAGTGTGGCGAAGGGCTGGCCGCCTGGGAGTGTGGTGAAGGGCTGGTCGCCTGGGAGTGTGGCAAAGGGCTGGTCGCCTGGGAGTGTGGTGAAGGGCTGGTTGCCTGGGAGTGTGGTGAAGGGCTGGTCGCCTGGGAGTGTGGCGAAGGGCTGGTTGCTTGGGAGTGTGGCGAAGGGCTGGTCGCCTGGGAGTGTGGCGAAGGACTGGTCGCCTTGGAGTGTGGGGAAGGGCTGGTCGCCTGGGAGTGTGGCGAAGGACTGGTCGCCTGGGAGTGTGGTGACGGGCTGGTCGCCTGGGAGTGTGGGGAAGGGCTGGTTGCCTGGGAGTGTGGCGAAGGGCTGGTCGCCTGGGAGTGTGGTGAAGGGCTGGTTGCCTGGGAGTGTGGTGAAGGGCTGGTTGCCTGGGAGTGTGGTGAAGGGCTAGTCGCCTGGGAGTGTGGCGAAGGGCTGGTCGCCTGGGAGTGTGATGAAGGGCTGGTTGCCTGGGAGTGTGGTGAAGGGCTGGTTGCCTGGGAGTGTGGTGAAGGGCTAGTCGCCTGGGAGTGTGGCGAAGGGCTGGTCGCCTGGGAGTGTGGCGAAGGACTGGTCGCCTGGGAGTGTGGCGAAGGACTGGTCGCCTGGGAGTGTGGCGAAGGACTGGTCGCCTGGGAGTGTGGTGAAGGGCTGGTCGCCTGGGAGTGTGGCGAAGGACTGGTCGCCTGGGAGTGTGGCGAAGGGCTGGTCGCCTGGGAGTGTGGCGAAGGGCTGGTTGCCTGGGAGTGTGGCGAAGGGCTGGTCGCCTGGGAGTGTGGTGAAGGGCTGGTTGCCTGGGAGTGTGGTGAAGGGCTGGTTGCCTGGGAGTGTGGTGAAGGGCTAGTCGCCTGGGAGTGTGGCGAAGGGCTGGTCGCCTGGGAGTGTGATGAAGGGCTGGTTGCCTGGGAGTGTGGTGAAGGGCTGGTTGCCTGGGAGTGTGGTGAAGGGCTAGTCGCCTGGGAGTGTGGCGAAGGGCTGGTCGCCTGGGAGTGTGGCGAAGGACTGGTCGCCTGGGAGTGTGGCGAAGGGCTGGTCGCCTGGGAGTGTGGCGAAGGGCTGGTTGCCTGGGAGTGTGGCGAAGGGCAGGTCGCCTGGGAGTGTGGCGAAGGGCTGGTCGCCTGGGAGTGTGGCGAAGGGCTGGTTGCCTGGGAGTGTGGTGAAGGGCTAGTCGCCTGGGAGTGTGGCGAAGGGCTGGTCGCCTGGGAGTGTGGTGAAGGGCTGGTCGCCTGGGAGTGTGGTGAAGGGCTGGTCGCCTGGGAGTGTGATGAAGGGCTGGTTGCCTGGGAGTGTGGTGAAGGGCTGGTCGCCTGGGAGTGTGGTGAAGGGCTGGTCGCCTGGGAGTGTGGTGAAGGGCTGGTCGCCTGGGAGTGTGATGAAGGGCTGGTTGCCTGGGAGTGTGGTGAAGGGCTGGTCGCCTGGGAGTGTGATGAAGGGCTGGTTGCCTGGGAGTGTGGCGAAGGGCTGGTTGCCTGGGAGTGTGGCGAAGGGCTGGTTGCCTGGGAGTGTGATGAAGGGCTGGTTGCCTGGGAGTGTGGCGAAGGGCTGGTTGCCTGGGAGTGATGCTTCCGGCAGAGTTTTATATGGGCATGTGGGAGGTGATTGGCTGTGACTTTGTGTAGGTGTGAGATATTGTTTCAGAAATGAGGTGATCAGTAGGTCCCAATCTTTTCGTATTGTTCGACTCCTTCCGAAATCGGGGGATTTGCAAGATTGGAGCGATTGGAGACCTCTTTCCTTGTTAAATCAAGATTATTATATATCGAAAATGTTGGCAGACTGTCTGAGGCTTGTTTTGGTTCGGGTTGTGTCGCCAGAACAGTTTTGTGGCGTGTCCGGTCGTTTGACTGTGAGTTATAATATGATCGTTAGGAACGTTGTGTTTCACATAACTGAGAATAATATTCAAACTTAAATGATTAATTTGGATTGGTCAAAATACTTTGATCGAGTTGATCTTGGGTTTGTTTACCAGGTTCTGCGTCGGGTGTGTGTGTGTGAGGGTGTTATCTCCTGGGTGTGGCTGAGGGTGTTATCTCTCGGGTGTGTGTGTGTGAGTGTGTTATCTCCTGGGTGTGGCTGAGGGTGTTATCTTCTGGGTGTGTGAGGGTGTTATCTCCTGTGTGTGTGTGTGAGGGTGTTATCTCCTGGGTGTGTGTGAGAATGTTATCTCCTGGGTGTGGCTGAGGGTGTTATCTTCTGGGTGTGTGAGGGTGTTATCTCCTGGGTGTGTGTGTGAGGGTGTTATCTCCTGGGTGTGGCTGAGGGTGTTATCTCCTGGGTGTGGCTGAGGGTGTTATCTCCTGGGTGTGGCTGAGGGTGTTATCTCCTGGGTGTGGCTGAGGGTGTTATCTTCTGGGTGTGGCTGAGGGTGTTATCTCCTGGGTGTGGTTGAGGGTGTTATCTCCTGGGTGTGGCTGAGGGTGTTATCTCATGGGTGTGGATGCTGAACCGTGAGTGTAGGAGTAGTGTTTATGTCAACGGGTTACTGAGTGCTCCCAGGGGTGTCCACTCTCCACGGTGCTGTATGTGTTGTTGCGGGACCCATGTGTCTGGAGGTGAAGAAGAGTGCTCTCATAGTTCCACCCTCCGATGATTTCGATGACTCTTTGAGAGGGCGACACGGGCCGTGATCACTAGGGAGAGGACGTGTATGATGCGACTTGGTCGTTGGGCTTCTAATTCCACCTGGGATGGTGCTTGGGTTCGAGAGGTGGAATGTGTTATGACCCTTGTGGTGATATTGTGTGAAGCCTATGAGTTGACGGTGAGGTTATCTTGAGATGATTTCAGGGCTTAGCGTCCCCGCGGCCCGGTCCTCGACCAGGCCATTTTTTGTTACACACACCCCAGGAAGCAGCCCGTAGCAGCTATCTAACTCCCAGGTTCCTATTTACTGCTAGGTAACAGGGGCCTCAGGGTGAAAGAAACTCTGCTCATTCGTTTCCGCCTTCACCTGGGATCGAACGCGGAACCTCAGGACTACGAATCCGAAACGCTGTCAACTCAGCTGTCAGGCCCCTTTCAGGTGTCAGGTGAGGAGGAACTGGGAGTGTGTATTGCAGTGTTGGTGTAGCGACGGCCCTCTTGTCACCGACACGGTTGACCATGTACAAAACAGGCGACTGTTGTGAACTGTAAGTTGCTAACAAGAGTATGGTTTGTGGCTCACTGTTTGCCGCTCAGTAAACGGATGGCGATGGAAATTATTGTGATTTTTAGACATGTGTAGTGCGGCAGGTACCAGTCTATCAGGGTATCAGGCGGTCGACGTTATGTGTGAGTACCAGGAGAGGAAGTGTGGGCCTCCAGAATGTGTTGGCAACACTGGGGTGTTGCCTTTGTGACCCTTCCATATTACTCATGTGTGATGGACGTTTTGCGGAGTATTTGTCACGTTAAGGATTTTTTGCAATGGCCGAGCAAAAAGGTGTATAAGCTACTGCTCCCCGGTGGGTCGCCTGTGGTGGAGGCGGCGTTCCCTCTCTTCACCTCGGATGAGGTGTGGGGGAAGTATTAATGTTAAGTATATTGAGCCACGACAACGGGAACTGGTGTAGATGTACTTGCACGAGTCTCTCCCTACTAATGCTCGACTCCACGTGATGGGTATTAGGGGTAGTGACAAGTGTGGTTATTGTGATGATCCTGAGACTCCACGTGTTGGGTATTAGGGGTAGTGACAAGTTTGGTTATTGTGATGATCCTGAGACTCCACGTGTTGGGTATTAGGGGTAGTGACAAGTGTGGTTATTGTGATGATCCTGAGACTCCACGTGTTGGGTATTAGGGGTAGTGACAAGTGTGGTTATTGTGATGATCCTGAGACTCCACGTGTTGGGTATTAGGGGTAGTGACAAGTGTGGTTATTGTGATGATCCTGAGACTCCGCTACATGTTTTATACTTTTGTAAACGTAGAGCTGCTCTCGTGGCCTGGTTGAGAGGCACGATTACCCCTTTGTGTGGGGCTCATGTCATTATTGTCCGCTTGAGTATGTTGATGTTCAGTTTCCACTCCTCCAGTGTGAAGGTTCGTAATACATTAGTGGTGTTACTGTCGGATTATATACTTTGCCTCTGGATAGGGTGGCAGGAGGGATAGTCTGTGGACTGCCTGTAGGTGTTGCAGGGTCGGGTGCGATACAATGCCTGGGGCTTAAGGATGTTGCTTGGAGATGGTAATGGACACTTATTTTACAGATGGTTATTTATGTACGTGTTTTGTAGTAATACTTTGTTTTTATGTCTTATTGTTTAGGTAGATCGTGTTAGTGTGTTTTGTTCACAATGTTAGTGTGAACAAAGTTTTTACTGGTGTTCTGCAAAGTTTTCCCTATGAATGTTAATGTTATACATACGGTTTTGTATTTTAGTTTGCGCTTGTTACTGTAGAAACTGTTCTTCATTTATGATTTGTGAATTTTGCTGTATTTTCATGTTTGTGATTTGAGAAATTGTATTGTATAACGGTACCGTTATGTGTTTGTGTTCATTGATGTGATTGTTTTATAATGGTTTCTTTTGTTGTTAATGTTATTGGTGCTTTATTTTCCCTGGATGGAAGGTTTTGTCTTGCAGCGCTGTTATTGGCTTCTTTACTGTTTATGCTGTTGTCATGTTTTTCTGTCTGTACTTGTTTAACACTGTCCTGCTCTGTGTAGTTTGATACGTGCGGATGTGTTGGATTGTTTTTGTTATATGTATTTAAATTGCGTATTGCCTTTATTTTAAATAAAGAAATAAAATAGAGGAAGTAAGCATATTCTTATAAATGTTGGTTGACAACACTAATCTGATTAGAAAAGTTAAATCTGAAGGAGACTGCAATATATTTCAGGAATAACAAGAAAATGTCCAGCGATGGGCTGAGAAATAACTTATAGAATTTAACCTTGATGAATGCCAGGTAAGGAAAATAAGGATGAGACTAATTAGGTCTCAGAGAGAGTGGAATATGAATTGAAAACAACTTTCAGCTGTTGCAAGAAATAAATACTTAGGTGTAGATAATCTAGATATCTAACACTAGATAAACAAATCAGTAGGGTAATGTGATCACCATATACCATGCTGGCCAACGTCCCGTTATCCTTGAGAAACTTAGACAAAGATCCATTCCTATATCTTTGTACTTTTTTGCAATTTGTACTCGATTGTGTTGCCCCTGCATAGAACTGTACCCAATGTTAATACAATACAAAACAAAACCAGGAAACCTCTACAAATATGCAGAAATGCTCGTTCTTTAACTAAGGGGACTGAGCTATGACGAACGACTGAAGGACTTAGGTCTCTCAACACTACAAGAAAGAAGTAGAGCAGGTCATAATGACTTTAAAGTTACAAGGGAAAAATACTAAAGTACATGTAGAAACGATGTTCTGAGTCAGGAACAGTAAAAGAAGGGAAGCTTATTGGAAAGTGGAAGCAGAGACGCATTACAGATATGTCAAAAAGACCATGTTTGTTTTAGTCTAAAAGACTAAAAAATGTGTGAAAGGGACTAGATGAGGAAGTTGTCGAAGGTAATTCGAATAACTTTTTTAAATGAAATTTTATTCAGAAAAAAACAAGTAGAAATGAGGTCACTGCACTGAACTACTGATGATCGAGAGGCAGGATTAAACACCTGTTGCTGGTCCCTGCAAACACAGCTTGGTCATTATAAAATTCTTCAAGATAACTTACACAGGAAGAAGACATAATCAAGAAGTGACTACTAGGGTTAAACACCTGCAAGTGTTAAGTGATAGATATGAGAACAAGGTGCCAGGAGACCAAGAAGTGAAACAAGGGAAACTACTGCTATAAAGACTCAAGAAAATAACCTGGGAGTGGATATAACACCAATCTTAACTCTAACGGCACATTTTTATATTTTGGATAGAATCATCATAAAAATTCAAAATTCAAACAAGATCCTAAATGAGGATTCATTTTGACCACTTTACTCTGCCTACATGAGGCCAGTATTTATGCCACTCCATCTACCAAAAATTTAAAAGGATGAAAACATCGAAGACCGTCCTAAAGTTGCGAGGAATTGGGTAAGACTGAAGGAACTAGACATGACGTCTCAAGACAAATAGAGAGAGAAGAAACATGACAGAGACAAATAAAATACTTAAGGAGATTGACAGAATGGAAGAAAGAGTTGTAAAAAATTAATAAATACAACACAAGGGAATGGACTGAAGAACGAGAAACAGAAGAGTTATAAAACTGATTGAAAAAAATTATGTTGTTTAGGAGTAGTGGAAAAAGGGAATGAACTAAATCAACACATTGGCGAAGTAAATTCTATGGTTTATAAGGAGATATGATAGAGAAATAGGATCTGAATTTCATCAGAAACCAAACGATTAGAAAGACGAGACTTAAGAGCTGAAATTCGATCCTTAAGGCAGATGTTTGTTTTCTATGAGAGAACAAACATGTGAGAACATAGACAGCTGTGATGACACTTGTGTCATTCTGGCACTCAAGATTAAAAGTGAAGAGTGTGTTTTCACGCGGAAGCTTCACCAGATTTGTGGCTGAAGCTGCACCAGATGTTAGGCTGAAGATGAACCAGTCGAGTGGCTGAAGCTGCACCAGACGTGAGGCTGAAGCTGCACTAGACGTGAGGCTGAAGCTGCACCAGACGTGTGGCTGAAGCTGCACCAGACGTGAGGCTGAAGCTGTACCAGGCTGAAGCTGCACTAGACGTGAGGCTGAAGCTGCACCAGACGTGTGGCTGAAGCTGCACCAGACGTGAGGCTGAAGCTGTACCAGACGTGTGGCTGAAGCTGCACCAGACGTGTGGCTGAAGCTGCACCAGACGTGAGGCTGAAGCTGCACCAGACGTGTGACTGAAGCTGCACCAGATGTTAGGCTGAAGATGAACCAGTCGAGTGGCTGAAGCTGCACCAGACGTGATTCTGAAGCTTCACCATACGTGTGGCTGAAGCTGCACCAGATGTTAGGCTGAAGATGAACCAGTCGAGTGGCTGAAGCTGCACCAGACGTGAGGCTGAAGCTTCACCATACGTGTGGCTGAAGCTGCACCAGACGTGTGGCTGAAGCTGCACCAGACGTGAGGCTGAAGCTGCACCAGACGTGAGGCTGAAGCTTCACCATACGTGTGGCTGAAGCTGCACCAGACGTGTGGCTGAAGCTGCACCAGACGTGAGGCTGAAGCTGCACCAGACGTGTGGCTGAAGCTACACCAGACGTGTGGCTGAAGCTGCACCAGACGTGAGGCTGAAGCTGCACCAGACGTGTGGCTGAAGCTGCACCAGATGTTAGGCTGAAGATGAACCAGTCGAGTGGCTGTAGCTGCACCAGACGTGAGGCTGAAACTTCACCATACGTGTGGCTGAAGCTGCACCAGACGTGTGGCTGAAGCTGCACCAGACGTGAGGCTGAAGCTGTACCAGACGTGTGGCTGAAGCTGCACCAGACGTGTGGCTGAAGCTGCACCAGACGTGAGGCTGAAGCTGCACCAGACGTGTGGCTGAAGCTGCACCAGATGTTAGGCTGAAGATGAACCAGTCGAGTGGCTGAAGCTGCACCAGACGTGATTCTGAAGCTTCACCATACGTGTGGCTGAAGCTGCACCAGATGTTAGGCTGAAGATGAACCAGTCGAGTGGCTGAAGCTGCACCAGACGTGAGGCTGAAGCTTCACCATACGTGTGGCTGAAGCTGCACCAGACGTGTGGCTGAAGCTGCACCAGACGTGAGGCTGAAGCTGCACCAGACGTGATGCTGAAGCTTCACCATACGTGTGGCTGAAGCTGCACCAGACGTGTGGCTGATGCTGCACCAGACGTGAGGCTGAAGCTGCACCAGACGTGTGGCTGAAGCTGCACCAGACGTGTGGCTGAAGCTGCACCAGACGTGAGGCTGAAGCTGCACCAGACGTGTGGCTGAAGCTGCACCAGATGTTAGGCTGAAGATGAACCAGTCGAGTGGCTGTAGCTGCACCAGACGTGAGGCTGAAGCTTCACCATACGTGTGGCTGAAGCTGCACCAGACGTGTGGCTGAAGCTGCACCAGACGTGAGGCTGAAGCTGCACCAGACGTGTGGCTGAAGCTGCACCAGACGTGTGGCTGAAGCTGCACCAGACGTGTGGCTGAAGCTGCACCAGACGTGAGGCTGAAGCTGCACCAGACGTGTGGCTGAAGCTGCACCAGACGTGTGGCTGAAGCTGCACCAGACGTGAGGCTGAAGCTGCACCAGACGTGTGGCTGAAGCTGCACCAGACGTGTTGCTGAAGCTGCACCAGACGTGAGGCTGAAGCTTCACCAGATTTGTGGCTGAAGCTGCACCAGACGTGTGGCTGAAGCTGCACCAGACGTGTGGCTGAAGCTGCACCAGACGTGTGGCTGAAGCTGCACCAGATGTGTGGCTGAAGCTGCACCAGACGTGAGGCTGAAGCTGCACCAGACGTGTGGCTGAAGCTGCACCAGACGTGTGGCTGAAGCTGCACCAGACGTGAGGCTGAAGCTGCACCAGACGTGTGGCTGAAGCTGCACCAGACGTGTGGCTGAAGCTGCACCAGATGTGTGGCTGAAGCTGCACCAGATGTGTGGCTGAAGCTGCACCAGACGTGAGGCTGAAGCTGCACCAGACGTGAGGCTGAAGCTGCCCCATACGTGAGGGCGAAGCTGCACCAGACGTGTAACTGCACTAGACGTGAGGCTGAAGCTGCACCAGACGTGTAACTGAAGTTGCACCTGACGTGTGGCTGAAGCTGCACCTGACGTGTGGCTGAAGCTGCACCAGACGTGTTGCTGAAGCTGCACCAGACGTGAGGTTGAAGCTGCACAAGACGTGTTACTGAAGCTGCACCAGACGTGAGGATTAAGCTGCACTAGACGTGAGGTTAAAGCTGCATTAGATGTGTGGCTGAAGCTGCACCAGACGTGTGGCTGAAGCTGCACCAGACTTGTTGCTAAAGCTGCACCTGACGTGTTACTGAAGCTGCACCAGACGTGTTGCTGAAGCTGCACCAGACGTGTTACTGAAGCTGCACCAGACGTGTTGCTGAAGCTGCACCAGACGTGTTGCTGAAGCTGCACCAGACGTGAGGTTGAAGCTGCACCAGACGTGTTGCTGAAGCTGCACCAGACGTGAGGATTAAGCTGCACTAGACGTGAGGTTGAAGCTGCAATAGACGTGAGGTTGAAACTGCACCTGACGTGAGGATGAAGCTGCACCAGACGTGAGGATGAAGCTGCACCAGACGTGAGGATGAAGCTGCACCAGACGTGACGCTGAAGCTGCACCAGACGTGTTACTGAAGCTGCACCAGACGTGTGGCTGAAGCTGCACCAGACGTGTGGCTGAAGCTGCACCAGACGTGACGCTGAAGCTGCACTAGACGTGAGGATGAAGCTGCACCAGACGTGACACTGAAGCTGCACTAGACGTGAGGATGAAGCTGCACCAGATGTGAGTCTGAAACTGCACCAGACGTGTGGCTGAAACTGCACCAGACGTGAGGATGAAGCTGCACCAGACGTGAGGGTGAAGCTGCACCAGACGTATGGCTGAAGCTGCACCACCGGGGAAAAAACAAATATATAATAGTGACGGAGAAAAACGGTGTTTGGACAACAAATGGGAGAAGTAAACAAAGCTTCAATATCCGCCAGGGACGTGTAGCAACCAGTGTTTGGATACGACTTTGACCCAACGGAGGCTTTATAAATGTTGCAACACCATCACCACTTTCCCACCCCCTGCCACACGAGACACAGCCCCCTGCCACACGAGACACAGTCCCCTGCCACACGAGACACAGCCCCCTGCCACACGAGACACAGCCCCCTGCCACACGAGACACAGTCCCCTGCCACACGGGACACAGTCCCCTGCCACACGAAACACAGCCCCCTGCCACACGAGACACAGTCCCCTGCCACACGAAACACGGTCCCCTGCCACACGAGACACAGTCCCCTGCCACACGAGACACAGTCCCCTGCCACACGAGACACAGTCCCCTGCCACACGAGACACAGTCCTCTGCCACACGGGACACAGTCCCCTGCCACACGATAAACAGTCCCCTGCCACACGAGACACAGTCCCCTGCCACACGAGACACAGTCCCCTGCCACACGAGACACAGTCCCCTGCCACACGGGACACAGTCCCCTGCCACACGGGACACAGTCCCCTGCCACACGGAAGACAGCCCCCTGCCACACGGGACACAGTCCCCTGCCACACGAGACACAGTCCCGTGCCACACGAGACCCAGTCCCCTGCCACACGGGACACAGCCTCCTGCCACACGAGACAGTCCCCTGCCACACGAGACACAGTCCCCTGCCACACGAGACACAGTCCCCTGCCACACGAGACACAGTCCTCTGCCACGGCGGGACACAGTCCCCTGCCACACGATAAACAGTCCCCTGCCACACGAGACACAGTCCCCTGCCACACGAGACACAGTCCCCTGCCACACGAGACACAGTCCCCTGCCACACGGGACACAGTCCCCTGCCACACGGGACACAGTCCCCTGCCACACGGGAGACAGCCCCCTGCCACACGGGACACAGTCCCCCTGCCACACGAGACACAGTCCCCTGCCACACGAGACACAATCCCCTGCCACACGGGAGACAGTCCCCTGCCACACGAGACACAGTCCCGTGCCACACGGGACACAGTCCCCTGCCACACGAGACACAGCCCCCTGCCACACGGGACACAGTCCCCTGCCACACGGGACACAGCCCCCTGCCACACGAGACACAGTCCCCTGCCACACGAGACACAGTCCCCTGCCACACGGGAGACAGTCCCCTGCCACACGAGACACAGTCCCCTGCCCACGGGACACAGTCCCCTGCCACACGGGAGACAGCCCCCTGCCACACGAGACACAGTCCCCTGGCACACGGGACACAGCCTCCTGCCACACGAGACACAGTCCCCTGCCACACGAGACACAGCCCCCTGCCACACGAGACACAGTCCCCTGCCACACGGGAGACAGCCCCCTGCCACACGAGACACAGTCCCCTGCCACACGAGACACAGTCCCCTGCCACACGAGACACAGTCTCCTGCCACACGGGAGACAGCCCCCTGCCACACGGGAGACAGTCCCCTGCCACACGAGACAGCCCCCTGCCACACGGGAGACAGTCCCCTGCCACACGGGAGACAGTCCCCAGCCACATGGGACACAGCCCCCTGCCACATGGGACACAGCCTTCTGCCAAATGGGACACAGCCCCTTCCACATGAGACACTGGTCTCTGCCACATGAGACACAGCCCCCTGCCACATGTTACACAGCCCCCTTACACATGGGACACAGTACCCAGCCACATGGGACACAGCCCTCCTGCCACATGGGACAAAGCCCCTGCCACATGAGACACTGGTCTCTGCCACATGAGACACAGCCCCCTGTCACATGGGACACAGCCCTCCTGCCACATGGGACACAGCCCCTGCCACATGAGACACTGGTCTCTGCCACATGAGACACAGTCCCCTGCCACATGGGACACAGCTCCCTGCCACATGGGACACAGCCCCCTGCCACATGGGACACAGCCCCCAGCCACATGGGACACAGCCCCCAGCCATATGGGACACAGCCCCCTGCCACATGGGACACAGCCCCCAGCCACATGGGACACAGCCCCCAGCCACATGGGACACAGCCCCCTGCCACATGGGACACTAGCCCCTGCCTTATGGGACACTAGCCTCTGCCACATGGGACACAGCTCCCTGCCACATGGGACACAGCCCCCTGCCACATGGGACACAGCCCCCTGCCACATGGGACACAGCCCCCTGCCACATGGGACACAGCCCCCAGCCACATGGGACACAGCCCCCTGCCACATGGGACACATCCCCCAGCCACATGGGACACAGCCCCCAGCCACATGGGACACAGCCCCCTGCCACATGGGACACTAGCCCCTGCCTTATGGGACACTAGCCTCTGCCACATGGGACACAGCTCCCTGCCACTTGGGACACAGCCCCCTGCCACATGGGACACAGTCCCCTGTCACATGGGACACAGCCCCCTGCCACATAGGACACTGGCCCCTCCCACATTAGACACACCCAGCGAACTTTATTACGTTGCCACAACCTAATTTTTTTTAATTATAAAAGAAAACTACAAAGTACAAACAGAACACCCACATACCAGAAAACATGAGTATATACATGATACACAATACAGGATGCAGGAACACAACAGGCAAAAAACCCAAACACAAGAATAATCAAAAGTGAAATAAACATGATACAAAGCATATAACAAACCCCAACACGGGCTCATAAGACAAGCTAAAAGCAGTACAGGACACAAGGCATTAGTAACAGAAAACAGAACCACACAGGGAACCGTAAGTACAAAAAACAAACAAAAGGCATGAAAAACATGCAAACGATCAAAAGGCCGTAAGAACACAAGTACAAAATATATACCACCACCACACTAAACACACCACTACAGCAGCAGCAGCACAATAGCACAACCAGCCACGCATACTACACACAGAGCTGGAAGTATAAAACCACACCCCAACCACACAGAACATATACAGAAAGACACAAGCACACGCAAACCCTACACAAGCAATCCATAAGCAGAAAAAGAAAAAAAAAACGGAACACGCAGGAACCGGAAAACAAAACCCCCCCGACCCAGACACACACATGCAACCCCACCCTACACCCACGCACCCAGGCGCAAGCAACCCCACAACACACTACAGTCAACAAGGAGGATATTTCTCAGGAAACTTCCACGACGGATACTTCCGCTTATAAGCCTCCCATATTAAATACTCCAGTTCGGTAGGTGAACGGCCCTCACGACACCGCGGGTACTCCATTTACTCGGGAATCACCACATCCGGCGGAAGCGGACGCGCCCAACCACGGTACACCCAAGACGAAGAACCCGACTTGGGAGGCATGGACACCGCCGCCGAGGAAGCAGGAGACACCGGAATAGCGGGCGGAGGCTGCCGAGGCGGCAATACCACCCCCGACAAAGCAGGAGACACAGAAGAAACGTCCAGAAACGTGTGGGGCGGCAGAACCGCCGCCGACGAAACAGGGGACGGGGGAGGGGGCACGGAACCCTCAGAGCATGCAGCTTTCTTCAATACCATCACCAGGTCGCCACGTCCACTCTCAACGCTGCAAGGGGGAACCACCCCCATGAGGAACCAGAACCATCCGAGGCGGGCGACGCATCCAAAGCAAGAAGTACCGACCCCACACCCCACAGCAGGAGCCTCACCAGGGCCCACACCATCCACCGGACACACACCAGCACCAGACACGCCATCTTCGCACTCCACAGAGGAAAAGCTCTCAGAAGAAACATCGACACTCGCCGCATCCTCACAATCCTCCACCCACGAACGAGGAGGCGAAGCACCCGCATCCATACGTGAACTCTTGGAGACAGGCCATTGATCATCGGAGCTGTCACCCCCTGCAGGAGGCACCCGAGAAGAGCCAGCAGTAGACTGCCACCAACCGGGGTAGTACCACCCCGCAGAATGTCACCCTCAACAACACAGGGGACGAGACCGCCACCCACAGAGGAGACTGGAGAAGGAACAAGAACGGCCGCAGGTGGGGAAGGGTCCAACACAGGTGAAGGAGCCTGCAGAGACGTCGAAGGCAACAGAGGTGCAGTCGAAAACAGGTGCAGAAGCCGGTGGAAGCGACGAGACAGACTGCGGGGGCGGAGCCGCACACACTACCATCTCGTCGTGTACACCACCGTCCACACACGCTGGGCCAACAGCCACCACCGGGTCAGCAGGCGGCAGGGAAACCTCCCCACCCACTCCATCACGAGGCGGCAGGTCCTGCGCCACCAACGTGGGAAAATCCTTGTCCCAGAACAAATTAATAGGTGCAGCCGCGACCCCAGTGCAATCAGCTGCCAGATGCCCCTCAATGTCACAACAAAAACATTGTCGAGGCTGTCCTGCGTAGAACGCCTGCTTAGTGTAGCCCATCAAGGTCACCGCGCAGGGAACAGGAGACTTGAGCCACAGGCCGAGAGTCCGGGTCCCACATGAGACACCACGTCACCTGCCGGCAGAGACGAAGCTCATCCGGATGGAAACGACAGTCCCAAACTGGCCAAAATACCATCGAAGCAAAGCCTCCGTGAATTCAAACGGCACACCATGCAGGGCCACATACGTACTGAGCAGCACCGGTCAGATATAGTGACGGTACCATCGTCCCCAGGGAGAGGAAGAGAGCGCTCATCGTAACGGGCCATGAAGTCTCTACCTTCTTCTTCTTGAGAATAGGTGCAGTTTGCATGAAGGGGTAACCCTCCCGATGACTGCACCAGGACAGACGTAAGGAGACGCGTTGATGGTAAAGAGGAGAAGAAAGTCAAAAGCGGTAGACGTGATGGGCCGTAGAGAGAGGAGTGGCGACGAAAACAGAGGCGAACGTCAGAGGGAGACTCCCCGCACCGGGGGGCGGGGCGTCATGGTCACGGTGGCAGCTGATCCAGGCACGGCGTAGCGGTGGGCGCAAGACGGGAACTAATATTTCTCCGGAAACTTACGGTACGGAAAGCGCAAGCGGTACGCTTCCCAAACCACCCACAGGTCGGCGGGCAGCCGGCCATCAGGCTGTATCTTCGGCTGAGACATCCTATCCGGCACCCTATAAACAAACTCCTTCTTAGACGACACCCAGATGGTGGACGAGCACCACGGGATCGGAAGCACCCGGGCATCCCGATAAGGGCCCAACTCCGGACCCTCACAGGGCACGACCCCAGCAGACGGGACTAGGCAACCCCCAGATCGGGGCAAGGAAGGAGGGGGAACTGCAGGCGCGGCAGCGACCCCACCACAGGGCACAGGAGCCGAGGCTCCCTGGCGCACATCTTTCCGCAACTTCACGACGAGGTCCCGACCATCAGGGACAACCCCCCACTGCGGGGACCCAACAGCAGGAGATGCAGGAGGGGGGGCACAGGGAGCAACGTCGGAGCCCCTCACAGCACCATCATCCTCGGCGGGGGACGCCAGCTGAGCACCATACTCCCCCACCTCCTCCCAAAGCACACCACGTAGGGGGGAGACACTCCGAGCCCGCCACGAACGCTTCGAGACAGGCCGCACCACACCACGCCCAGCAGGCCCCGCCGCAGGCACAGCCTCCACCGTCATACCCACACAGGCCACACCCGCACCGTCCGAAGAGTCCACAGAGGCCACATCACCCACACTGTCTACATCATTCACGGAAACAGCCTCAGAACACCGATGCGCACGCTTCTGCAAAGGAATGGGGAGAGCAGAACTACAGGAGGCAACACACTCAGGCACGGCAGGCACCTCACCACGCCGAAGCACCCCCTCCAAAACGGCAGAACCCGCGTCCCCGGGAGCCGGTAACACATCCACAGGCGGGGGCGGAACATGAACCTCCACCGGGACACCTTGCACTACACACAGCTCAGGCGACAGCCCGACACCCTCACACACCGGCTCAACAACCCCAGGGGCCACAGCTGGCACGAGACGTGTCGCACAGGCCGTAGAGCTCTTCCCAACAGGCGGAGCAGCAGACAGGCAGTCAGGCGCCTCAGGCACAGCACCCACACCGCCCGAACGCAACAGGGGCGGAAAATCCTCCGCACGAAGAACATGCACACGACCAGTCGCTCCCACGTCGCACGCAGCAGCCAGATGACCCTCGTGACCACACCGATAACAGGTGCGCGGTTGACCCCGGTACTGGCAGCGGAGCGTGTATCCCAACACGGACATCGACGACGGTACACTACCCTTCAGCGACATCGTCAGGGTGCGGGAGCCGTCAAGCATACCAACACAGTGCCCGGCAACGACCTTGTTCCAACGAACACTCAACACTGTCCCAAACCGTTCGAAACAGGAGGTTAAAAAGTCGTCCTGAAATTCGAAGGGGGCACCATGCACCGTCACAGACGTCAAGGTGACACTAAGATTCACTACCTTAACGGAGCCAGCAGTATCAGGGAGAGGGTAAACACGCCCCTCACACCGCTCGAGAAACGCCTGAAAGGCAGCCTGGAGGCGGAACTTGACCACAGCACGGTGGCCCTGAAGCAGCTGGATGCCCACCAGGTCAGACAGCTGCACCTGCAGCACGTCCACTAGGGCGACACCAACCAATGGATGGTCCACCGGCACCGTAAACGCCAGACCAGCTGACAGCGTCCTCTGCAATGGAGGGCGAAACGTCCCCATGGCGAAGCAAACGTCACCCCGTCAGTGGCAAACCACCACCAGCAGGGCAAACAAGCAATCACCCAACGTAAACACCAGCCAGTGCGGAGAGACCTCAGGAACGTCCGACCCGGCCGGCGGTCACCACGCAACTCGAAGTCTCTATAAACAGCAGTGGAGTTAAACTTAACAAGCGCCCGATGGGTGGACAGCAGTTGGAGCCCGTACACATCGGCAACTCGCACACGCAGCATATCCAACAGTACAATCTCAAGGGCCAGGTAAGACGCACGTCCATAAAATTCCAGACCCACAGTCGCAGAGTGGCGAACAGGGGGGAAGGGGGGGGGTCCCCATGGCGCCAACGCAACATCAACACCCTCCAACACAGAATGCCTAGCAACGAATGGGGAGCACTTGGCAATCATGTCTAGACCCCCTGACTGTCAGGCCCGGAATCACCCCACAACTTAAATAGAATTTTTTTGAAAGCTGTGGCAACTTTCGTTATCAGGTAACTGATATCGTGTGCCGTCATAAGTAGGTTGCTACAACTTACTACACAACGTTGACTAAGCAAAATTTGAGACCTTGTGGCAACCTTAAATGTTGCATAAAATTCGTTTTTGTGAATGATGGTTTATATAAAAAAGTAGAAATATGTAAAAAAAAAAATGAACATTTATTAGAAATAAAAGAGATAAAAATTTAAAAGTTCATTAACTTTTAAATTCATTAACTTAAACTGAATAAAAAGTTCATTAACTGTGGGTTGTGATTGGTGGCATTGGTGGTCATTTGTTTTCGTTGGTGGCAGTGGTGGTTGATGTTTGTGGTTGTATGTGGTTGATGTTTGTAGTTCTTGACGGATATTTCCGACCTTCAAATTACTAACCGCTGACATAAAAAGCTAAATTCATTATATCACGAAACTAACCATACTAACTGTATTAATTTTCCAATGGGGAAATGTCTAGAAGCTTCCTGGAAAACATGGGAGAAGTATTGCGTCAGCCAAGATAGGCAACGTAACCCTTATTTCTCCCAAATTCTTAATTCTTCCACTCTACAAATTAATTATATTTTAAAAGTATTATATAAGATTGGATTTAATTAAAATTTAGACAGAACTAAGTAACTTGATCCCTGTAGTAAAATTTTACCGACGTGACTAGACGAGTCCACATGAGATAAAATAATTATGCCATAAACTTTATATCCATTGAACATAATTAAACTCCTTAAAACTTCCAGTCCAGCATTATAAACAGTAAAAAACTGTTCTCTGTGACTGGAACAAATAAAATAATAAGTAAAATAATGCTTCCCTCTCCTCGTCCATAAAAGGGCAGAAATTTAACCATGCTAGTGGCGTGACTAGAAACAGTGGAGGAGTAAACACTATTGTGCCAGACCTTGGAGTGAGCAGAAGATCTTTCGTGAGGAAGCTCCTTGTGCAGCCATGTTTGGTGGTCATGAATCGGGTCATCTGCCTACTTCAGCTGTAGCTATCTCAAATTACGAGAGTATCTCGTTTCCAGTCTGTCAATATTTGTCTTTAATTATTTTATGGCCATTTAATATGATGGTCGACAAGCGGTTATGAAGCCGGCGATTTAAATATGCTTCTCACGTGGCCAAAAAGGTCACCTGACAAGACTACTCAATATATGTGAGAATTTGTCACAAGTTGATTATAATCAGCTGGAAATATCCAGTTGATTTGGGTAGCTGATGGTAAATTTGAGCAAGTCAAGGCTATGATTGGGTCTTACATAAATGTACTCAATAACAGTGACACTGACCCTGATGAAACTGAGCAAATCATAGCAGAATTTGCAATGTACACATAAGATATAATTTATCCTAAGAACACATAAGGTATCACTTAACTCAACTGATGTGTCTCAACCAAATACAGCTCAGTCAGAGGTAAGATTACCTCCTCTGGACTTACCAACCTTTGCTGGACTTGATGAAGAAAAATAGAACATATTTTGGATGTCTTTTAATGCTCATGTACATTCTTTAGCATCCATCTCAAAAAGTGACAGTGTTCACATACTTTCAAAGCCTCCTCAAAGGGGACGCTAATAAGGTTATATCTAACATGTCTCTTGATGATGACACTTAAGATGTAGCTATACAGTTGTTGGAAGTTAATCACCACCACAAAGAATTAAGTATCAATTAATGGGTTTAAATCAATAGACCAGACTCCCTTTAAGACTTTAGGTCAGAAGTGGAGTCTCTTGTGAAAGCCGTCAGCACAAAAGTAGATGTGTAAGCTTTCGAATGGTCTTTAAAATTGTTCATCCAGAGGATGCGTCCTGGGAATGTTTTAGCAGAAATCTGCTCACACTACAAAACATAAATCCTTTCCCATAACAAGATTTTTGAGGGATTGAGGATAACTGACAATCGGCTGAAAGCTCATGAGAGAATAAAATCTAACACTAACAGGTCAACCACTGATGAAGTCAAAGATTACCACAAACAAGTCTAATAAACCTAATACATCCACTTCTACTCCAAAATGGAAGAACGGCAGTGTTATTCCTGACATACACGGTAAGTCCCTCCAAACCTGTAGTCACTGTAAAACCCAAGGCTGTGACTCCTAAAACTACTGCAGGATGAAGCGACTGTTTATTCTGTCAAATGGAACATTCATTTTACCAATGTTCAACTTACCCTAATGGTACAACCAGAATCAAGCGTCCTAAGAAGCTGCACAAATGCATAAGATGCTTAAAACAACATGACCCCGGTACTGTGCAACACAGCTACACACATGCAACACGTGCCATAAGGGTCGACATCATACAGTACTGTGTGGGGACACTAGACCTACCATGCCCAAACCCCAGGTGGAAGAAGAAACTTCTACTATAGTGCAGTACTGCAAGGTACGACAGGATCTAAATGTACTAACCACCAAGTCTGACAATAACGCGACTTTACCCACTGTTCAATTACACCTAAAAAATTAAATTATAAGGTCACCACTCGAGGTTTATTTCATCCAGGATCACAGAAAAATTTTTGTTACACAGAAAGTGGCATATGCCTTAAAACTCAAAAATACGCAAAGTAAAGTTGAACATCTCGGGGTTCCTAACGAACACAGGGGCCCCCGGAAATATAAGGTAGTAGTAGTAGTAGTATAAGGTAGTAGTAGCACACCCAGTTAGTATGCCTTGACAGTTATTCCCGACCAGTACAGGCTATAGTGGTGGACAAAATCTCATCTCACCAATATGTTCATGGTCTAGGGAATACAGCCAAACTCCTTCAAAATAAGGGAATTAAGTTGGCTGACAATAAAATCACGTCTGATCACCTCACCGACATCGGTTTACTTGTAAGTGCAAACTATTATTATAAATTCATCACTGGAAGTACTAAACAGGGAATGAACCACCAAGACAAGGTTTCGTTGAAAGCATACATTTGCCTCTTCACTTGTGCAACCAAAAGATGAGTACCCTTAAAAGTGACTCCCAATATAAGTGCTGAGTCCTTCTTACAGGCCTTCCGCAGTTTGCAGCTTGTAGATCCTGCTCCAAATTGATGATTTGCGACAATGGGTCCAAGTTCGTGGCAGGGAAGGCTTGTCTACGAAAAATATGGAATCACCCAGAAGTACATGCAGTCTTCATGCAATGGCAGTGTCACTGGAAATTTATACCTCCCAGAGCACTGTGGCACTGTGGGTTCTACAAACGAGTGGTGAAGCATGGGATAAGGAAAGCCCTACACCGCCAAAAAATTAACCTACAGGAACTCCAAACCTTTGATACGGAAATAAGAGCTCGAGTCAACAACCGACCACTATCCTACCTCTCTGACTATATCTCGCTGTGAGAACCACCGACTCCGTCCCATTTCATGAATGGGGACTTTTTAGTCCTCTAACATTCCTAACGGACGAGGGACCTGAAGACCCTACATATGTCGGAGGGAGTGACTTACTCCAGAGTTACAAACACCTCTTAAGGGTGATAGGGCAGTGGAATGACGTGCGGACTCGCAAGTATCTAACTGCTCTGAGAGAGTATCACTATGGAGCAGGCAGCCCATACAATAAAATTAACTTAAACCCGGGTGATATTGTCTTGGTGAACAGTGACGGACCACGTTCAGAGTGGCCTATAGGCAAAATCGTTTCTGTGCATCCGGACCACCAGGGAGTCCTAGGAATAGTGACGGTGAAGTGCCGAGGCACACCCACTCCTAAGGGGCCCGGTGACTAGGTACTGAAACTTCTTCAAACACACTTAGTTTTTTGGTTAATAATATCTTCATGGTAAATGTTCCAACTTTTCCTAATGGATCAACATCATACCATGAACACATAAAAAGTTAAAAATTTATAGAAAATTCAGAATTTCAAATTAGCTTTAAAAATATTAAAATGTCACCAATTTTTATTTTATTCATTATGGTTACAGAATGGCATATAACGTTCATGTTTCTAAGGGCAAAACATTCAATGATAGTATAGTTTACTGAAAAACATTTTTTCAGTGTGGCCATCAAATATGTGCCAAATTTAAATGCAAAAAAATTACAACTCCAAAAGTTATGGCTTTATGGCTAAATGATCCTTAGAACTAAGAACTGTGCACATAATACGTAAAAATGGTGAGAATCGGTCTGAAACTGATATTTGTAAAGGTGTCTCAAAGTTGAAATTCCTTTTTTTTAGCGATAATTGAAGATAAAGTTATCGACAATGAATATGGTTATTCTAATTAATTAATTTTACTTTATTTTTTTTTTATAAAATTGCTTGGCATACGTACTCAAATATGTGAAAGTTGTCGGTGATACCTGGTTGATACCTGGTTGATGGGGTTCTGGGAGTTCGTCTACTCCCCAAGCCCGGCCCGAGGCCAGGCTCGACTTGTGAGAGTTTGGTCCACCAGACTGTTGCTTGGAGCGGCCCGCAGGCCCACATACCCACCACAGCCCGGTTGGTCCGGCACTCCTTGGAGGAATAAATCTAGTTTCCTCTTGAAAATGTCCACGGTTGTTCCGGCAATATTTCTTATGCTTGCTGGGAGGACGTTGAACAACCGCGGACCTCTGATGTTTATACAGTGTTCTCTGATTGTGCCTATGGCACCTCTGCTCTTCATCTGTGAAGAGCAGAGGTGAATATATGTTGAAATAAAGTTAAGAAAAAAATAAGCCCTCCAAAAAACAAATATATGGATAGGTTAGTTATAACAAAAATGTATATTTTGCAGTAACTTTATTGTGCATATATAATTGATAAGGCCCTCATCTGGTTCTCATTCATCAATACCACCTGGAGAGACAAAGAGAATAGAGTTTAAAATTTGTAAATATATTGGCCCAAAAAAAATAAGTCACAACTTCTGGCAACTGTGGCTAATTAACATGTTGACCAATTTTGTTTCAACTTCACAGGCATAGCGCCGCATATGCATTCTACAGGATGCAGAAGTTACAAAAAAATCCGCATAGAAACAAGGGAGAAAAAAAAGGAAAAAATTAAAAAAAGTGGTTCTCAGCTTTTCGTACAAAGGGACATAAGAAATATTGTAATAGGCAATGTATTTAAATGCTATATAATAAAATACAGCATAATAACATACTAAATCCTTGTTATGTGTGAAAACGGGTCCTCCAGGTGACACCAGCTGCATATCCGCTTTGTGGATCCTCCTTACTACTACTTTTTTTCTTTGTACATCAGACAGGTGCTTGCATCTATTTATTCCTGTTTACCAGTATATAAAAGGTGTTGTAGTTATTATCTATTATGTGGTGTTGTTGTCTGTTATCCGTACGGACAACCAACCCAGAATTCTGTGGAGTACTTACTTTTCAATCGGGAGATCATCCTGTGTGCTCCTGGCATTTGGAGAGGGGTTCAACGTCACATGTTTAGAGGGGTGCGGCTCCAATACTGACCTCGTTTTCACGTGCACGCACCCACTCGAGCCGCCGTGACTCCTCACTCTTTCTCTTTATTTTTGGTATGGTCTCCTCAATCCCCTTTTCTGAAATATTACTCTGTACTACCCTGTCCACAGCTATGGTTCTTGGTTCTCTCTCTCTCCCTCTCTCTCTCCCTCTCTCTCTCCCTCTCTCTCTCCCTCTCTCTCTCCCGCTCTCTCCCGCTCTCTCTCACTCTCTCTCACTCTCTCCCTCTCTCTCCTTCTCTCTCCTTCTCTCTCTCTCTCTCTCTCTCTCTCTCTCTCTCTCTCTCTCTCTCTCTCTCTCTCTCTCTCTCTCTCTCTCTCTCTCTCTCTCTCTCTTCTACTTTCTGGGAAGCTTCACTAAGACAAGGGCAAACACCTGTATAGGTATTCCTTGGCATAGAAATGATAATCAATCTTTCATAAACAGATGTACAGCTCTATTCCTAACCCAATCTTAAGTTTATACTTTCGAAGGGCAGTATCAGTGTACATCAGTACTAAATAGTGAACTACGACCCGTGTTTCTCTCCCAAAAAATGATGTTGTAAATTTCCGATCCCCCAAATTACTAACTGTTGATATAACAAGCTAAATTCCTTATGTCAGGAAACTAACCATACTAACTGTATTAGTTTTCCATTGAAGAAATGTCTAGAAGCTCCCTGGAAAGCATGGGGAACTATTGTGTCAGACAACACGGGCGACGTAATTATTATTTCTCCCAAATTCTTAATTCTTCCAGTCTACAGTTTATTTATACTTTAAAAGTATTATTTTAGACTGGATTTAATTAAAACTTAGACAGAACTTAGCAACTCTCTCCCCGAAGTCAAATTTACCCAACGTGATTAGATCAACGTCCACATGAGATAAAATATTCACGCCTAAACTTTATATACATTGAAAACAATTAAACTCCTTAAAACTTCCACTCCAGCATAATAAACAATTTTATATTGTTTATTATGCTGGGCTGGAAGTTTTTAGAAGTTTAATTGTTTTCAATGTATATCAAGTTTACCACCACAACTATATTACCACAATGATACTACTACCACGATACCACCACCACTGTCACCACTATACCACCACCACTATACCACCAAAACCCCTTTCATTACCATAATACCATTACCACCACTGTACCACAGTGGTGGAATTGAGGACTGGAGCCGTCCCCTCCATACTCATTGTAACATTGAAAATGTTGCAACGTTATGATCGTACAATATGGGAATGTTGCCAGAGGTTGCAAGGTCAGGATCTTGCAAGAGGTGATGTTGAAAAATCATGATCGTGCAAGGGCTAAAAACAGAAAGTTACAAAGTGAGTAAAATGAAAGGGAAAAATAAAAATAGTACAAGTATCAAAATAGATTGTGCAGAAAAAATGTCAAAAAGGATCGTTCAATAGATAGTATAGCAGGTATGATGCTGCTTTTGGGTAGGCAGTTCCTTTTCAGGTCGGATGAATCAGAGTGTGAAGATAAGAGAGATAACGTAGCAGGGTCATGATGTAACAAAAATAATGCAATACAGGTGGAGGATAATGCTTTGAAGTTGCAAAGCCCAGAAAACGAAAAGTGATAATTGGTTTCAAATATTTAGACGACTCTCATGACTACCATTTAATTGGTGAAGTACTCTGATGTTAATGAGTAAAAAGTTAAAAACAAAAAACAAATCCTGATTAACACCTGGACGAAACATTGCTTTGCATACATGAGGTGAAATGGAGTGTAATAATGATGCACTTAGTGAAAATAATTACAATGTTAGGTGGGAACGAAGTTTCTTTTGAAGAAAACTTTATAAAGATATTGAGAGGAACGGAAGATAACATGTTTCTTGAGAATGGCAAAATCAACACTTTGAATTAATAATACGTAAATTAAATACATCTCAAAATGACCAACAAAACATATTCCGATATGTAGAGGAAGAAGTATTGAATAATTTTTTTCATAGAAAGGATGAGCTGAGGAAACATATACAGATGAACTACATGAACATGCAGTATATTATAGAAAGACTCTTAGCTAAAAACTACATCAATGTAAACTTAGAAACAAGGTGCTGGATGATTTAAATTCACTTGGAGAGCATATGCTGAGATCTCTTATCATATGAGAAAGATCTTAATATACCTGCATCATGAGTCAAACAGGGTTGACTTAGCAATAACCTAGAATGAGGTGATCTTACAATATTGTATTGAAATCTAAGCTTAGATGACGTAGATCGATAATGGAAATAACGTTATCTGGGTGCGAATAAAGATTGTAGTGAGAACTTTGATTTACCAAATAAAAATAATAAAAATAAAACTTTCTGTGTAATAAAAAAATTACAAGGATGTAATTTTATTGAGAGGATAGGCTATCCAGTATAAGAATGATTTAAATGAAAAGATCATCACTTCTAATTATCGAAGTGAGAATGAAACTTAATAGAATTTACTAACAAGTACTTACAGCAAGTGGATATAGTGAATTGACCAACCTTAATCTACTCTTACAAAAAGGTGTGGAAAACATAGTTACTTGATCTATATAGATTTATAGTGGAATGGGTACTTTACCCAAACATAAATACGACACACAGGTTCGTAGGGCCATAACAAAGTGCTAGGAAGACTGAAATTCACAATGGTTTAGATATCTTATTGTAAGAGAAAATATAATTGAAATGGTTAAAACCTAGATTGAGAGTGAGAGAGAGAGACAGTATAGTGGAATTTGAAATGATAGACTGGGTGTAGTGGAGTAAGTAAGAAAATCCTGTATGCTATATCTAATGATTTAATAATATTAATTGATTACACTGGTTATTATGTTGATACTAATCAGGATCTAGGTACGAAGGACCATAAATATGGTCCAAGTACTGGTAAATTGTTGATGATCTAGTTTCTAGATAATCTAGGTTCGAATGACCAAAAACATGTGCGGTATTTTTCCAGCAGAAATTTATTTATTTTAAATAAATTTATTAACCTATTAAAGTTAATTTAATTTATTATTGTTAATTAAGAATGGACGGTATATTTTAGAGTGGACTGTATTTTATTAATTTATCCTGCTAGGTGTTATCCTGCTCACAAGTTTGGGGGGATTTATGTATTTAGTTTATCTATTAATAAGTCAATGAAAAACAATAGGTAACTAAAGGTTAATCTACTTCTAAATGTGTTAGTAAAATGGTAACTATGTCGTAGCTAATAAGTCGATATAGCCTGTTAATAGGCACTGGACATCCTTCAGTCACGTATGTGAGACCTCGCTGGGCTGGGCACTAATGGCGCCCGTTAATGTCTCGTGTTGCCACACGTAGAATCAATGTTAATGTCTTCCTCCCTTAAAGTTCACCTGCCGAGTAATTAATAAGTAGTAACCTGCCACTACGTACACAGCATATATCTGGGAAGTGATCTATATTATAGAACGAAAACGTATCTCCTCTGTGGGTTTTG
The DNA here is from genome assembly GCF_040958095.1 of Procambarus clarkii. NCBI lineage: Eukaryota > Metazoa > Arthropoda > Malacostraca > Decapoda > Cambaridae > Procambarus > Procambarus clarkii. Next base: position 6,707,649 of record NC_091216.1, read on the forward strand.
CTTATATCATAACCGGATTATAAGATATACAATAATAATTACCATTACAAATTATATTCTTCTAGTAGACCGGGTACAATACTTCCCAAAGTAGCAAAATCGTGGGTTGAGCGGAGTTCTATGGTTCCTATGTCCCGAAATTCTCGAGAAGTATGGATGATACGTGCATGTGTTGACTGGTGATGTGTTATCTATGTGTTTCCGTCTGCCTGGTCAAGTGCACATTGGCGTCGCGTGGTGTCTCCTTTCTCAACTCGTCTTTGGATGCTACCATTAATTCAGTTCTGAAATTGTCATTATCGACTTAGGGAAGTAGACCTTGGATTAGTTTGACATTTATTTAAATCCAGTTCAAAAGAATACTTTTTTTCATATTTAACCATTAGACTGGAAGTTTTATGTTTTCATCAAAAAAATATTGTGCATAAATAGCGGGTTTGCTAACGTGACCACATCCCATTTTCTCTGAGAAACCACTGAACGAAGTTTCTTCAATAATTCTCTTATGGTGATAAGTGGGTTAGTAATATTAGTATGTTCCTAACAGCCGTTTGGCTTGGTATGTTAAGTGTTACCAATTTTTTGCCTGAAATGTTAATGTTTTGCACACCTATCATACAACTAAGACACAACATTTACAATTAATATTAATGTACATTACAAAATTAAATATAAATTTAATATATAAACATAAAAAAAAGTTTTAATATATAAGGGAACAAATAATATTATATAAGTCAATAAATTAGCTATATCACAAACAAATTGTAATTAAATCTTCGAGAAACTAAATGTTTAAGAATGTTTCATACAGCTATGGAACAACATTCATAATTTATATATGTTACGCACCTAAATTTAATATTTAAATACAAAAATATAATTAATATATTATGGAGAAACTAGAGTTAGAAAAGGCAGCGTGTGCATATTACATAAAAAAATACTTTTATCATTCTTGGGCTAAAAGTTGTTCATGTGCCTGTTGAACCTCACATGCAACTTATCTTGCCTACAACCCTGTTGAAACGTAAGTGGAGCTGCAACAACGTTTTGTGTTCGCTGGGAGATTAGGACACGCCACAGTGAGGTCCGGCAACACCACAGTTAGGTCAGGCAACGCCACAGTGAGGTCAGGTAACACCACAGTGAGGTCAGGCAACGCCACAGTGAGGTCAGGACACGCCACAGTGAGGTCCGGCAACACCACAGTTAGGTCAGGCAACGCCACAGTGAGGTCAGGCAAAACCACAGTGAGGTCAGGAAACGCCACAGTGAGGTCAGGTAACACTACAGTGAGGTCAGGCAACACCACAGTGAGGTCCGGCAACACCACAGTGAGGTCAAGCAACACCACAGTGAGGTCAGGCAACACCACAGTGAGGTCAGGCAACACCACAGTGAGGTCAGGCCACACCACAGTGAGGTCAGGCCACGCCACAGTGAGGTCAAGCAACACCACAGTGAGGTCAGGCAACACCACAGTGAGGTCAGACCACAGCACAGTGAGGTCAGGCAACACCACAGTGAGGTCAGGCCACGCCACAGTGAGGTCAGGCAACACCACAGTGAGGTCAGGCAACACCACAGTGAGGTCAGGCAACACCACAGTGAGGTCAGGCCACGCCACAGTGAGGTCAGGCAACACCACAGTGAGGTCAGGCCACGCCACAGTGAGGTCAGGCAACACCACAGTGAGGTCAGGCAACACCACAGTGAGGTCAGACCACAGCACAGTGAGGTCAGGCAACACCACAGTGAGGTCAGGCCACGCCACAGTGAGGTCAGGCAACACCACAGTGAGGTCAAGCAACGCCACAGTGAAGTCAGGCAACACCACAGTGAGGTCAGGCAACACCACAGTGAGGTCAGACCACAGCACAGTGAGGTCAGGCCACGCCACAGTGAGGTCAGGCCACGCCACAGTGAGGTCAGGCAACACCACAGTGAGGTCAGGCAACACCACAGTGAGGTCAGGCAACACCACAGTGAGGTCAGGCCACGCCACAGTGAGGTCAGGCCACGCCACAGTGAGGTCAGGCCACGCCACAGTGAGGTCAAGCAACACCACAGTGAGGTCAGGCCACGCCACAGTGAGGTCAGGCCACGCCACAGTGAGGTCAGACCCCGCCACAGTGAGGTCAGGCAACGCAACAGTGAGGTCAGACCACGCCACTGTGAGGTCAGGCAACGCAACAGTGAGGTCAGGCCACGCCACAGTGAGGTCAGGCCACGCCACAGTGAGGTCAGGCCACGCCACAGTGAGGTCAGACCACGCCACAATGAGAGCAGCCAACACACCAACAACTTATCAACTAATTACCATACTAATTGGACGGAAACTTGACGAACACCTCACGAAGAGAGCAATCCACTAATACCTGCCTGTCATTGACTTAAGCCGGGAATTAATGAGGGTAATTAGTGTAGGAGCAGCGGTGAGGAAAATATATGATGGGAGGGAAAATGAGTTATTGAGAAGCCAGCGAAAGATAGAAATCGTGGCCAGTAGAGTAAAAATGTAAAAAAATAAATAAACTAAGCCTCATCGAGCATTTCAATGTCAATAGAGAAGTGTGGAACTAGGGAATGATATATATTCTTTAGTTCCATCTTAATAGATCTTAAAGTATCTACAAACCTAAAGAATGTATTGAAAAGCTATTAGAGACAATTAATAATCATAAAGATGTGGATAAGAGAAATAAAAACGAAGACGAGAAGAGAACACTGAAAAATAGGTAGCTTCTCTTGGAAAGCAATTTCAGAGTAGATACAAGACATGAGGTCCTCAAGGACTTTAAGGTTAAGTTTAACAAGATCGATGAACATTACTGTCTTGAAGCAAGCTGAAGAAGTTAAGGAAAAATCTCATATGGGACATATAAACGATTGAAGATGAAGAAGATAACTGAGAAGAAAGTAGGAAAGCAGTGTAGAAAATTAACAAGGAGTTACTGTAACTGAGAAACAGGAGAACAAGGACAGATCAAACCTTTGCTTAAGTAGCAAAAGGCTCAGTGGAAAAGCTGATAATCAAGTCAACAGCGACAACTGCTGTAAGATATCACAAAGTCATGAAATATACAAAGTAGGAATTAGAGAGAGAAATATATTTATATATGTATAGAAATGGCTGTATATATGTATGAAATTTTCTGTATATATATATGTATAGAAATGTCTGTGTATATGTATAGAGATATCTGAATATATGTATAGAAATATCTGTGATACCATTTGGTCGTCCAGATGGTATCACAGTGAACCCCCTGGAAGCATGGCAAGCAGTTGGTGTCGGATAGTCGTACGAATCAACCTTTGCCAACACCTACATTGACTTCTGTGTTGCACAACCTGGTGGTGCTGCCACATGAAATTCAGGCCAGTGAAGCGATGATAGAAACAGAACATTACTCTAGGCTAGGTAGATTTCAAAATTATGGAAATGGCAGAGTGAAAGTTATCATTAAGGACAACAGGGGAATTAAATAAATACTAACAGAAAAAAATATTTAAGAGAGTAGCGAAGTTTGCAATCCCCCACAAACAATAGAATATATGTGAAAAATGTTCGACACCACTTTGACAGTATGGTAGAGCGACTGTCTCGCTTCATGCCAGTCTGCGTTCAATTCCCGACCGTCCAAGTGGACGGGTACCATTCCTTCCACTTGTCCCATCCCACATACTTATCTTGACCCCTTCACAGTGCTTCATAGTCGTAATGGCTTGATGTTTTCTCCTGATAATCACCTTACCTCTGTGAAAAGGCAAAAAATGCCACCAAACTTGACAAAATCAAATGGAAAGCCACATATTTTATACAATATAAGCCTTAAATATCCTAGGCCAAGTGTAACACATATTCGTTCTCTGTTATACCTAAAACAGCGCGTATTAGGCCAAGAACTTCAGGAGATATGACTTTAGGTCACATTTTATATGTATGTTGGGTATAAAATGTTTCCGGGTTGCCCAAGTTCAATAGTACAAAAATCAAGTTTCTGGCGGTCCATCACTACTTACTGATGTTTTCTCCCAAACAGTTACTATAAGTACTTTTTTATTATACAGAAGGATAGACCGAAAAGCAGCAGTTGTAGAGACAGAGTGGTCCCGAGGGGCTAGCCACCACCAGCTAACAAACACGGGTATATTGCCCAGCTAACGAACACGGGTATTTTGCCCAGCTAACAAACACGGGTATATTACCGAGCTAACAAACAAGGAGTGTATTACCCAGCTAACAAACACGGACATATTGCCAAGCTAACAAAAACGGGTATACTACCCAGCTAACAAACACGGGTATATTACCCAGCTAACAAACACGGGTATATTACCCAGCTAACAAACAAATAGTATATTACGCTGCTAACAAACAAAGAGTGTATTACCCAGCTAACAAACACGGGTATATTGCCCAGCTAACAAACACGGGTATATTGCCCAGCTAACAAACACGGATATATTGCCCAGCTAACAAACTCGGGTATATTGCCCAGCTAACAAACACGGGTATATTGCCCAGCTAACAAACACGGGTATATTGCCCAGCTAACGAACACGGGTATATTGCCCAGCTAACGAACACGGGTATATTGCCCAGCTAACAAACACGGGTATATTGCGCAGCTAACAAACACGGGTATATTGCGCAGCTAACATGGGTATATTACCCAGCTAACTAACACGGGTATATTGTGCAGCTAACACGGGTATATTACCCAGCTAACAAACACGGGTATATTGCCCAGCTAACAAACACGGGTATATTGCCCAGCTAACAAATACGAGTATATTACCCAGCCAAAAAAAAAACACGGGTATATTGCGCAGCTAACAAACACGGGTATATTGCGCAGCTAACAAACACGGGTATATTGCACAGCTAACACGGGTATATTACCCAGCTAACAAACACGGGTATATTGCGCAGCTAACACGGGTATATTACCCAGCTAACAAACACGGGTATATTGCCCAGCTAACAAACATGGGTATATTGCCCAGCTAACAAACACGGGTATACTGCCCAGCTAACAAACACGGGTATATTGCGCAGCTAACTAACACGGACATATTGCCCAGCTAACAAACACAGGTATATTGCCCAGCTAACAAACACGGGTATATTGCCCAGCTAACAAACACGGGTATATTGCCCAGCTAACAAACACGGGTATATTGCGCAGCTAACTAACACGGATATATTGCCCAGCTAACAAACACGGGTATATTGCCCAGCTAACAAACACGGGTATATTGCCCAGCTAACAAACACGGATATATTGCCCAGCTAACAAACTCGGGTATATTGCCCAGCTAACAAACACGGGTATATTGCCCAGCTAACAAACACGGGTATATTGCCCAGCTAACGAACACGGGTATATTGCCCAGCTAACGAACACGGGTATATTGCCCAGCTAACAAACACGGGTATATTGCGCAGCTAACAAACACGGGTATATTGCGCAGCTAACATGGGTATATTACCCAGCTAACTAACACGGGTATATTGTGCAGCTAACACGGGTATATTACCCAGCTAACAAACACGGGTATATTGCCCAGCTAACAAACACGGGTATATTGCCCAGCTAACAAATACGAGTATATTACCCAGCCAAAAAAAAAACACGGGTATATTGCGCAGCTAACAAACACGGGTATATTGCGCAGCTAACAAACACGGGTATATTGCACAGCTAACACGGGTATATTACCCAGCTAACAAACACGGGTATATTGCGCAGCTAACACGGGTATATTACCCAGCTAACAAACAAGGGTATATTGCCCAGCTAACAAACACGGGTATATTGCCCAGCTAACAAACACGGGTATACTGCCCAGCTAACAAACACGGGTATATTGCGCAGCTAACTAACACGGACATATTGCCCAGCTAACAAACACAGGTATATTGCCCAGCTAACAAACACGGGTATATTGCCCAGCTAACAAACACGGGTATATTGCCCAGCTAACAAACACGGGTATATTGCGCAGCTAACTAACACGGATATATTGCCCAGCTAACAAACACGGGTATATTGCCCAGCTAACAAACACGGGTATATTGCCCAGCTAACAAACACGGGTATATTGCCCAGCTAACAAACACGGATATATTGCCCAGCTAACAAACACGGGTATATTGCCCAGCTAACAAACACGGGTATATTGCCCAGCTAACAAACACGGGTATATTGCCCAGCTAACAAACACGGGTATATTGCCCAGCTAACAAACACGGGTATATTGCCCAGCTAACAAACACGAGTATATTGCCCAGCTAACAAACACGGGTATATTGCCCAGCTAACAAACACGGATATATTACCCAGCTAACAAACACGGGTATATTGCCCAGCTAACAAACACGGGTATATTGCCCAGCTAACAAACATGGGTATATTGCCCAGCTAACAAACACGGGTATATTGCCCAGCTAACAAACACGGGTATATTACCCAGCTAACAAACACGGGTATATTGCCCAGCTAACAAACACGGATATATTGCCCAGCTAACAAACACGGGTATATTGCCCAGCTAACAAACACGGGTATATTGCCCAGCTAACAAACACGGGTATATTGCCCAGCTAACAAACACGGGTATATTGCGCAGCTAACTAACACAGATATATTGCCCAGCTAACAAACACGGGTATATTGCCCAGCTAACAAACACGGGTATATTGCCCAGCTAACAAACACGGGTATATTGCCCAGCTAACAAACACGGGTATATTGCCCAGCTAACAAACACGGGTATATTGCCCAGCTAACAAACACGGGTATATTGCCCAGCTAACAAACACGGGTATATTGCCCAGCTAACAAACACGAGTATATTGCCCAGCTAACAAACACGGGTATATTGCCCAGCTAACAAACACGGATATATTACCCAGCTAACAAACATGGGTATATTGCCCAGCTAACAAACACGGGTATATTGCCCAGCTAACAAACACGGGTATATTGCCCAGCTAACAAACACGGGTATATTGCCCAGCTAACAAACACGGGTATATTACCCAGCTAACAAACACGGGTATATTGCCCAGCTAACAAACACGGATATATTGCCCAGCTAACAAACACGGGTATATTGCCCAGCTAACAAACACGGGTATATTGCCCAGCTAACAAACACGGGTATATTGCCCAGCTAACAACCACGGGTATATTGCGCAGCTAACTAACACAGATATATTGCCCAGCTAAAAAACACGGGTATATTGCCCAGCTAACAAACACGGGTATATTGCCCAGCTAACAAACACGGGTATATTGCCCAGCTAACAAACACGGGTATATTGCGCAGCTAACTAACACGGATATATTGCCCAGCTAACAAACACGGGTATATTGCCCAGCTAACAAACACTGGTATATTGCCCAGCTAACAAACACGGGTATATTGCCCTGCTAACAAACACGGGTATATTGCCCAGCTAACAAACACGGATATATTGCCCAGCTAACAAACACGGGTATATTGCCCAGCTAACAAACACGGGTATATTGCCCAGCTAACAAACACGGGTATATTGCCCAGCTAACAAACACGGGTATATTTCCCAGCTAACTAACACGGATATATTGCCCAGCTAACAAACACGGGTATATTGCCCAGCTAACAAACACGGGTATATTGCCCAGCTAACAAACACGGGTATATTGCCCAGCTAACAAACACGGGTATATTGCGCAGCTAACTAACACGGATATATTGCCCAGCTAACAAACACGGGTATATTTCCCAGCTAACAAACACGGGTATATTGCCCAGCTAACAAACACGGGTATATTGCCCAGCTAACAAACACGGGTATGTTGCCCAGCTAACAAACACAGCGCAGAGATTAGATCAGCGGCGGAAAGAATAATTATCAGGGAAAAGCGCGAAGCCATTACGACTATGTAACACTTGGTAAGGGCCAGGATAAGGATCATGGATGGGACAGGGGGAAGGAATGGTGCCCAACCACTTGGACGGTCAGGGATTGAACACCGACCTTAATGAACGCTAGACAGTAGCTCTACCGTCCAGTCATAACGGTTGGGCACGAGACTATAGTATGGAAAGTGCCCACTAGAAGAGATATCTGGAAAGGAAGACAATGAATGAGATGATGGAATCCATAACTTGGAAGTGTGCAGTTGCGACGGACCACTTTATTCCCTTTATGAAAGAGTGGGACGCAAGAACACACATTAGCCCCTGGGACAACTGTCAAGTCACAAACAATAAAGAGAGGACCAGAGAACCGCTGATGAAGTAAGGAATACTGATGGTAGATTGGCCCAAAAGAAAGCTAAAATATTTACACCACAGTGATCAGGAACGTTCAGAGGAAATTCAGAGACGACATTGCACAACCCGTCCTCTTCTCAAGTCCATTACATCCAGCGGTCGACCCCACAGACGTATTCATAAATTTTTACATTCCTTTTCATTCAAAACAGGAATTTTCTCATATATAAATTATTAATGCATATATAGACATAGGTTAGGTTAGGTTAGCTGTTTAGGTTCTGTTGGCGATTATTTGTACTTGTAGTACGGCGGTGAAGCATTTACAGCGTGGTGGTTCGAACAAAATTCGTCAGTGAAGCACTTGTTCCGGAAATGTTGGAACGAAATTAGCTGTGAGTCATGTGTAAACCGTTTTCATTCATAAGCAGGGGGTTTGGCGGGTACATGGAATCACTTTTGGGTCTTGTGGGTATCAGCAGCCCGTTTGGTGGACGGGCTGCATTGCGACAACAGCTAACGAACCATCAAAGCTGTTCTTTATCAATATAATAAGCTAAGTAGCTACAAACACTGGTTAGGTAACGTAGCTAACAACATTACAAACCAGGCATGACAGGGCTGATCTCAATGAAATTTTTAAAATACTAAACAATTTGGAGGATGTTGATCAGAATATAATCTTCAGAAGGGCAGACAAACAAGGAACAATGGTTTCAAGCTGAACAAGCCACAATTAATCACTGTGAACAGATGTTTCTTCACGCAGAGGGTTATAATCCCGTGGAACTGCCTACCCGCCGAAGACGAAAATGCCAAAACTCTGTTACATTTTAAGGAACAGTTGGCAGTAATAGTGCTACTGTGTTCAGCAGTAGTAGTAATAGTACTAGTGTGTACAGCAGTAGCAGTAATAGTGCTAGTGAGTACAGCAGTAGTAGTAATAGTACTAGTGTGTACAGCAGTAGTAGTAATAGTACTAGTGTGTACAGCAGTAGTAGTAATAGTACTAGTGTGTACAGCAGTAGCAGTAATAGTACTAGTGTGTACAGCAGAAGTAGTAATAGTACTAGTGTGTACAGCAGTAGTAGTAATAGTACTAGTGTGTACAGCAGTAGTAGTAATAGTACTAGTGTGTACAGCAGTAGCAGTAATAGTACTAGTGTGTACAGCAGTAGCAGTAATAGTACTAGTGTGTACAGCAGTAGTAGTAATAGTACTAGTGTGTACAGCAGTAGCAGTAATAGTACTAGTGTGTACAGCAGTAGCAGTAATAGTGCTAGTGTCTTCAGCAGTAGCAGAAATAGTACTAGTGTGTACAGCAGTAGCAGTAATAGTGCTACTGTGTTCAGCAGTAGCAGTAATAGTGCTAGTGTGTACAGCAGTAGCAGTAATAGTACTAGTGTGTACAGCAGTAGTAATACTACTAGTGTTTACGTCAGTAGTAGTAATAGTACTAGAATGTACAGCAGTAGTAGTAATAGTACTAGTGTGTACAGCAGTAGCAGTAATAGTACTAGTGTGTACAGCAGTAGCAGTAATAGTGCTAGTGTGTACAGCAGTAGTAGTAATAGTACTAGTGAGTACAGCAGTAGTAGTAATAGTACTAGTGTGTACAGCAGTAGTAGTAATAGTACTAGTGAGTACAGCAGTAGTAGTAATAGTACTAGTGTGTACAGCAGTAGTAGTAATAGTACTAGTGTGAACAGCAGTAGCAGCAATACTGCTAGTGTGTACAGCAGTAGCAGTAATAGTGCTAGTGAGTACAGCAGTAGTAGTAATAGTACTAGTGAGTACAGCAGTAGCAATAATACTACTAGTGTGTACAGCAGTAGCAGTAATAGTACTAGTGAGTACAGCAGTAGTAGTAATAGTACTAGTGTATACAGCAGTAGTAGTAAAAGTACTAGTGAGTACAGCAGTAGTAGTAATAGTACTAGTGAGTACAGCAGTAGTAGTAATAGTACTAGTGAGTACAGCAGTAGTAGTAATAGTACTAGTGTGTACAGCAGTAGCAGTAATAGTACTAGTGAGTACAGCAGTAGCAGTAATAGTACTAGTGTGTACAGCAGTAGTAGTAATAGTACTAGTGAGTACAGTAGTAGTAGTAATAGTACTAGTGTGTACAGCAGTAGTAGTAATAGTGCTAGTGTGTACATCAGTAGTAGTAATAGTACTAGTGTGTACAGCAGTAGCAGTAATAGTACTAGTGAGTACAGCAGTAGTAGTAATAGTACTAGTGTGTACAGCAGTAGTAGTAATAGTGCTAGTGTGGACATCAGTAGTAGTAATAGTACTAGTGTGTACAGCAGTAGTAGTAATAGTACTAGTGTGTACAGCAGTAGCAGTAATAGTACTAGTGTGTACAGCAGTAGTAGTAATAGTACTAGTGTGTACAGCAGTAGTAGTAATAGTGCTAGTGTGTACAGCAGTAACAGTAATAGTACTAGTGTGTACAGCAGTAGCAGTAATAGTGCTAGTGTGTACAGCAGTAGTAGTAATAGTGCTAGTGTGTACAGCAGTAACAGTAATAGTACTAGTGTGAACAGCAGTAGCAGTAATAGTGCTAGTGTGTACAGCAGTAGCAGTAATAGTGCTAGTGTGTACAGCAGTAGCAGTAATAGTACTAGTGAGTACAGCAGTAGCAGTAATAGTACTAGTGTGTACAGCAGTAGTAGTAATAGTACTAGTGTGTACAACAGTAGCAGTAATAGTACTAGTGTGTACATCAGTAGTAGTAATAGTACTAGTGAGTACAGCAGTAGTAGTAATAGTGCTAGTGTGTACAGCAGTAGTAGTAATAGTACTAGTGAGTACAGCAGTAGTAGTAATAGTGCTAGTGTGTACAGCAGTAGCAGTAATAGTACTAGTGTGTACAGCAGTAGTAGTAATAGTGCTAGTGTGTACATCAGTAGTAGTAATAGTACTAGTGAGTACAGCAGTAGTAGTAATAGTGCTAGTGTGTACAGCAGTAGCAGTAATAGTACTAGTGTGTACAGCAGTAGTAGTAATAGTACTAGTGTGTACAGCAGTAGCAGTAATACTACTAGTGTGTACAACAGTAGCAGTAATAGTACTAGTGAGTACAGCAGTAGTAGTAATAGTACTAGTGTGTACAGCAGTAGCAGTAATAGTACTAGTGAGTACAGCAGTAGTAGTAATAGTACTAGTGTGTACAGCAGTAGCAGTAATAGTAATAGTGTGTACAGCAGTAGCAGTAATAGTACTAGTGAGTACAGCAGTAGTAGTAATAGTACTAGTGTGTACAGCAGTAGCAGTAATAGTACTAGTGTGTACAGCAGTAGCAGTAATAGTACTAGTGAGTACAGCAGTAGTAGTAATAGTGCTAGTGAGTACAGCAGTAGTAGTAATAGTACTAGTGTGTACAGCAGTAGTAGTAATAGTACTAGTGTGTACAGCAGTAGTAGTAATAGTGCTAGTGTGTACAGCAGTAGCAGTAATAGTACTAGTGTGTAAAGCAGTAGCAGTAATAGTACTAGTGAGTACAGCAGTAGCAGTAATAGTACTAGTGAGTACAGCAGTAGTAGTAATAGTACTAGTGTGTACAGCAGTAGCAGTAATAGTACTAGTGTGTACAGCAGTAGCAGTAATAGTACTAGTGAGTACAGCAGTAGTAGTAATAGTACTAGTGTGTACAGCAGTAGTAGTAATAGTACTAGTGTGTACAGCAGTAGTAGTAATAGTGCTAGTGTGTACAGCAGTAGCAGTAATAGTACTAGTGAGTACAAAAGTAGTAGTAATAGTACTAGTGTATACAGCAGTAGTAGTAATAGTACTAGTGAGTACAGCAGTAGCAGTAATAGTACTAGTGAGTACAGCAGTAGTAGTAATAGTGCTAATGTGTACAGCAGTAGCAGTAATAGTACTAGTGTGTACAGCAGTAGCAGTAATAGTACTAGTGTGTACAGCAGTAGCAGTAATAGTACTAGTGAGTACAGCAGTAGTAGTAATAGTACTAGTGTGTACAGCAGTAGCAGTAATAGTACTAGTGTGTACAGCAGTAGCAGTAATAGTACTAGTGAGTACAGCAGTAGTAGTAATAGTACTAGTGTGTACAGCAGTAGCAGTAATAGTACTAGTGTGTACAGCAGTAGCAGTAATAGTACTAGTGAGTACAGCAGTAGTAGTAATAGTACTAGTGAGTACAGCAGTAGTAGTAATAGTACTAGTGTGTACAGCAGTAGTAGTAATAGTACTAGTGTGTACAGCAGTAGTAGTATAGTACTAGTGAGTACAGCAGTAGTAGTAATAGTACTAGTGTGTACAGCAGTAGCAGTAATAGTACTAGTGTGTACAGCAGTAGCAGTAATAGTACTAGTAAGTACAGCAGTAGTAGTAATAGTACTAGTTAGTACAGCAGTAGTAGTAATAGTACTAGTGTGTACAGCAGTAGCAGTAATAGTACTAGTGTGTACAGCAGTAGCAGTAATAGTACTAGTGAGTACAGCAGTAGTAGTAATAGTACTAGTGTGTACAGCAGTAGCAGTAATAGTACTAGTGAGTACAGAAGTAGTAGTAATAGTACTAGTGTATACAGCAGTAGTAGTAATAGTACTAGTGAGTACAGCAGTAGCAGTAATAGTACTAGTGTGTACAGCAGTAGCAGTAATAGTACTAGTGAGTACAGCAGTAGTAGTATAGTACTAGTGTGTACAACAATAACAGTAATAGTACTAGTGAGTACAGCAGTAGTAGTATAGTACTAGTGTGTACAGCAGTGGTAGTAATAGTGCTAGTGTGTACAGCAGTAGGTAGTAATAGTGCTAGTGTGTACAGCAGTAGCAGTAATAGTACTAGTGTGTACAGCAGTAGCAGTAATAGTGCTAGTGTGTACAGCAGTAGCAGTAATAGTACTAGTGTGTACAGCAGTAGCAGTAATAGTACTAGTGAGTACAGCAGTAGTAGTAATAGTACTAGTGTGTACAGCAGTAGTAGTAGTAGTACTAGTGAGTACACCAGTAGCAGTAATAGTGCTAGTGTGTACAGCAGTAGTAGTAATAGTGCTAGTGAGTACAGCAGTAGCAGTAATAGTACTAGTGTGTACAGCAGTAGTAGTAATAGTACTAGTGAGTACAGCAGTAGCAGTAATAGTACTAGTGTGTACAGCAGTAGCAGTAATAGTACTAGTGAGTACAGCAGTAGCAGTAATAGTGCTAGTGTGTACAGCAGTAGTAGTATAGTACTAGTGTGTACAGCAGTAGCAGTAATAGTACTAGTGAGTACAGCAGTAGTAGTATAGTACTAGTGTGTACAGCAGTAGCAGTAATAGTACTAGTGAGTACAGCAGTAGTAGTAATAGTACTAGTGTGTACAGCAGTAGTAGTAATAGTACTAGTGAGTACAGCAGTAGAAGTATAGTACTAGTGAGTACAGCAGTAGCAGTAATAGTACTAGTGAGTACAGCAGTACTAGTATAGTACTAGTGTGTACAGCAGTAGCAGTAATAGTACTAGTGAGTACAGCAGTAGTAGTAATAGTACTAGTGTGTACAGCAGTAGCAGTAATAGTGCTAGTGAGTACAGCAGTAGCAGTAATAGTACTAGTGTGTACAGCAGTAGCAGTAATAGTACTAGTGTGTACAGCAGTAGCAGTAATAGTACTAGTGAGTACAGCAGTAGTAGTAATAGTACTAGTGTGTACAGCAGTAGTAGTATAGTACTAGTGAGTACAGCAGTAGCAGTAATAGTACTAGTGAGTACAGCAGTAGCAGTAATAGTACTAGTGAGTACAGCAGTAGCAGTAATAGTACTAGTGTGTACAGCAGTAGTAGTAATAGTACTAGTGTGTACAGCAGTAGCAGTAATAGTACTAGTGTGTACAGCAGTAGTAGTAATAGTACTAGTGTGTACAGCAGTAGCAGTAATAGTACTAGTGAGTACAGCAGTAGCAGTAATAGTACTAGTGTATACAGCAGTAGTAGTAATAGTACTAGTGTGTACAGCAGTAGCAGTAATATTACTAGTGTGTACAGCATTATTAGTATTAGTGCTAGTGTGTACAGCATTATTAGTATTAGTGCTAGTGTGTACAGCAGTATTAGTATTAGTACTAGTGTGTACAGCAGTAGTAGTAATAGTACTAGTGTGTACAGCAGTAGTAGTAATAGTACTAGTGTGTACAGCAGTAGCAGTAATAGTACTAGTGTGTACAGCAGTAACAGTAATAGTACTAGTGTGTACAGCAGTAGCAGTAATAGTACTAGTGTGTACAGCAGTAACAGTAATAGTACTAGTGTGTACATCAGTAGTAGTAATAGTGCTAGTGTGTACAGCAGTAGCAGTAATAGTACTAGTGTGTACATCAGTAGTAGTAATAGTGCTAGTGTGTACAGCAGTAGTAGTAATAGTACTAGTGAGTACAGCAGTAGTAGTATAGTACTAGTGTGTACAGCAGTAGTAGTAATAGTGCTAGTGTGTACAGCAGTAGTAGTAATAGTGCTAGTGTGTACAGCAGTAGTAGTAATAGTGCTAGTGTGTACAGCAGTAGCAGTAATAGTACTAGTGAGTACAGCAGTAGCAGTAATAGTACTAGTGAGTACAGCAGTAGCAGTAATAGTGCTAGTGTGTACAGCAGTAGTAGTAATAGTACTAGTGTGTACAGCAGTAGCAGTAATAGTACTAGTGTGTACAACAATATCAGTAATAGTACTAGTGAGTACAGCAGTGGTAGTATAGTACTAGTGAGTACAGCAGTAGCAGTAATAGTACTAGTGAGTACAGCAGTAGTAGTATAGTACTAGTGTGTACAGCAGTAGTAGTAATAGTACTAGTGTGTACAGCAGTAGCAGTAATATTAATAGTGTGTACAGCATTATTAGTATTAGTGCTAGTGTGTACAGCAGTATTAGTATTAGTACTAGTGTGTACAGCAGTAGTAGTATTAGTACTAGTGTGTACAGCAGTAGTAGTATTAGTACTAGTGTGTACATCAGTAATAGTATTAGTGGTAGTGTGTACAGTAGTAGTTACTGCTACTACTGTACCTGTCCAATAAAAGTGCTCCTGTATTTTACAAAGGGTCTTATTTACACCTAAATGTCCAGACATGTCTAACAAATGAGCTACTTCTAAAACAGCGTTTCTATAATCCTGAGGTACTACCATTTGAAGCTTTTCTAACAAGTCTTTATCAGCTGTCGCATGATCTGGTCGCCATCTACCCATCAATACCCCATCATCTAGGTATTAGTACGTGGGTGACACTATGCACGCGTTTTCTTCCTTTTCTTCTTTGACCTGCAAATCGAACTAAAATTTTTTGGCCTGCTAAAAAGTCGTGTTTGCTTACCTTGAGATACGACAGTAGTAGTGGTCTTACTTCCACTATTTCAGTGATTTGTGGAGTGTGTTCCTCAAATAAGTCCCTTAGGCCTAAATCCAATTCCTCCTCATCCGAAGGCGATACATCCGATACATCCGAAAAGACATCCGTCTTTTCTTCAACGTCTGTAAGTTGGGCACTCTGAGCTCTCGTCACAAAACAGGCCGGATAGACCTCTATTTGCTCATCCTCTGCAGGATCGTCAAGAAAGCAGGATAAAGTTGTTTTATCATCTTTCTCATCATATCTTCAGGCTTCTTGGCGTATATTCGACACATCACTCCTTATTACCTCAGGCATCACACTTGATCCACACAGATCGTTATCCAAGATGACGTGGACTCTAGGAATAAGTATCTCCGAGCAAACTTCCAGCAATATTTCAGCTGTAAAATAATCAGAAGTTACTTTTATCTAACACACAGATATATTCACCTCAGAATTTATGCCATGCACCCTAGTTATCTGTCCGTTTGTAAACGATTTGTAATCGGGAATCAGGCTCTTCAATTTTAAACTCTGATTAGCTCTAGTATCTCTTATATGGTGACTTGTTGATCGAGCTAACCCCCTACACTCACTATACCTTTACAAATGAATGGATTATATCCCTTCGTAATGAGTATTTTCTCCTGTAGCTATCCTGTCCCTAAACTCAAGTACGGAAGTCTGGTTCTACTTATGGTGAGAGACACCACTCACCCGCCTTGCGTACACTCCGTACTTGTGTGTCCAGGCTTGATACATGTATAACATCTTACCTGTAACGTGTATTCTCTTCCCCTAGAACTACCTGGTTCATTGTGGTAATTCTACCACGTCTCCAATATTCTGCACCTCGGCTCCCGGATGCTGGGGTACTTCCTGACCTATGGTTAAACTGGGCTGACCATCGTATGTGTTACTTCCCAACGGAGGATATTCCACATACTCTTGATATTGCTGTGTCTTCGGCTTACCACCATATGCACGACGATCTCCACCATTCAGTGTATAATGTGTTTTACTTCCCTTATGCTTTACTAGACCTTTTGTTTTATTTTTCTTTAAACTCCTGTACGCTTTAGTAATCATATCAGCTCTGTCTGCTGCATCTATTACATTCTTTATACCGGCTTCTTGTACCTTAAATCTTGTGTCTGGATGCATCATATCCAGAACTTTTTCCATTAACATCATTTGCCGAAGTTTTTCGAACGTTTCTATTTTAACAGAAGCGCCTCTGAAATCGGCGTTCCAAGTCTCTAGCAGTCTCAGCAAATATGCTACCCCGGTGTATTCACCATTTCCCGAAAACGTTTTCTGAACGCTGATTCGAGTGTTAGTAGAAATGACCTCAACACACTGTTTTTTATCGTCCAGTAGTTTCTACATTCCTACAGGGAAAGCTGTGTATATGCTTCTTGCGCAGCACCAGTCAGCCTTGTTTGTAATAATTGTGCCCAGTCCTCATGGGGCCACTACTTCAGACTGGCAACTTTTTTGAAATGTTTGAAGAAGGGTTCTGACTCCTCTGGGAAGAATTGCAGAACCTCTTTTTCTTGTGCCTTACGATCAAATGCTTGAGGAACAGGTGTATCAGCTGCTGGCATTCCTCACTCCAGTCTGCCCACGCTCATTATTCTCGTCCTCAGTCTGTCCACGTTCTCGTTAACTTCTGTTCAGCACAGTTATCTCTACTTTCTGACTCTCAATATCAGCGGGCTGGGCTGTACTCAGGTCCGCTCTCTTCACACTGGTTTACTCCGGCAGGGTCATCTTCACTTCTGACTTCACCGAGCCTTCATTTCCCTGAGCTAGGCCTTCACCAAACAGCCACACTATCTCCAAGTCGATTTCTTCTTCCAGTGGAATCGACACTGTCACATCCTCTCCAGTGTCTCCCTTGTCGGCCACCTCTGCCCTCTTCACTACAGAGGCTGGGTACTCAATGACCTGGCTATCCCCTGACTCATCCCCTTGAATACTAGTCAGGTCCACTCTATCAGGTGTCCCATCAGTGCCGTTGCCCTCCTGGCACTCTTCTGGCACTGCTTCCGCAATGAGCTTCGGCAACACCCAATAACCGCACAAGTCATTGCCAAGGATCACTTATCTCTCTGTAACAGGTGTGTCAGGGCACACTCCTAACATCACCTCTGCCGACAAATAGTCAGACTTTAGCTTGACAGTACAAATGAGCATGTCACCCTCAGACAGCAACCCATACACCTTTATCTTTCGCCTACCAGCTAAAAGTCGATCGTCTGCAATCAGGCTTCTCATAATCAGGCTCTGATTCGCTCCAGTATCCCTTAGGATAATTACTCCTACCTCAGGTTGGCCTCCTATACTAACCCAACCTTTACTGATGAACGTCCTATACCGCTCGTTTATTATGATTACTTTCTGCGGTTTGTCCTGTAATACATTAATACAATCGTTTCGGGGGTCATACATTGTCAGGGGTCACAACTCTCTTGCCCTGTCTACAAACTCGCACCATGTGACCACGTCCGTTGTATCTATAACACCTTATGTGGGAGAAATCTTTTTTATATCCTCCTGAGTGGCTTTGACTCTGCCCACTCGAATTCGAGGTTCTCTGTGCAGACGCACCGCTTGCACTCTGCTGGATTTGGCTGGATTCTTGATTTCTTTTTACACGACTAGTTTCTCATTCAACTCCTTCATCCTCACTTTCAGATGAATGTACGACCTACTCCTCTGAGTTTTAGAATATTTATGTCTATTTGCCCATCTATAATTTTTTTTCTCACCCCAGAGCTCCCGTGGGTCTGCCATTGTTACATCTTGTCTCATTTTTCACCCTGTTTCCCCCTTAAGCTCTTATACATCTCTGTTATCATGTCTGCCCAATCCGCAGCATCTCTTACATTCTTCACTCCTGCCTCTTGGATCTTGAACTTCGTCTTGGGGTGCATCGTTTCTAGGAATTTCTCCATGATCATCAACTGTTTTAGATCAGCATCAGATCCCCCCCCCCCCCAGCAGCCTCCATCCATCTCTGGAAATGCCTTTCCAGATCCCTTGCCGTCTCAGCAAACGTACTTACTGGCGTCTTAATCATTTCTCTGAAGCACTTTCTATAGGCTTCAGGAGTCTACTGAAACGAGCATAATATGCTGCTCTTCACTGTCCCATAATCTCGGCATTCCTCCAATGATAACTGGGTATATGCCTCTCTGATGGCACCGGTCAACCTTAATTGAACCAATTGGGCCCATTCTTCCTGTGGCCACAATTTGATGTGGGCTACCTTCTCGAAATGCTCGAAGAAGCTCTCTGCCTCCTCAGGCACAAATAGGGGAATTTCCTTTTCTCTAACTTTAATATCATTTGGGTGTGATACATGGACGGTGCTCTCTGGCAACCCACGTTCAATCCTTTGCTCCGCCAAAGCTCTATTGGCTTCTATCACCATTTGTTTTGTTTTCTTTCTTCTTTTTCCTGTTCTAACTCCAGTTCTCTTATTCTGGTTTTCTCTTTTTCTTTCTCTGCCTCCAGTCTGGTTTTATCTTTTTCTTTCTCGTGTTCCAACTCCAATGTTGACCAAACCACACACTAGAAGGTGAAGGGACGACGACGTTTCGGTCCGTCTTGAACCATTCTCAAGTCGGACAATCGACTTGAGAATGGTCCAGGGCGGATCGAAACGTCGTCGTCCCTTCACCTTCTAGTGTGTGGTCTGGTCAACATACTTTAGCCACGTTATTGTGACTCGTCGCCTTCCAACTCCAGTTCTCTTATTCTGGTTTTCCCTTTCTCTGTTAATTTATTATCTGAAGCTATAACCTCAACTTCTCCAGTAGGAACTGCTTCTCATCACGCTCACGTTCTCGTTGCATCTGGAGCTCTAGCTGAAATCTTTCCAAGCTCTTGTTTCTGCTATTCCTGCTACTGTGGCTGTTTCTACTACTCCGACTTGATCCTTGGGATCTCACTTCGTCTTGTCCATCATCCTCCTTTCCATTTCCAGCTCTTTTCTGGGCTCCTTGTTCAGCCACTTCATTCCTAGGTCTCAATTGTCTAATGATCTTATCCTTCATTCCGGCCACTTTAGATGACTTCATCTTGATGCCACATTTCTCTGCTATCTGCATCAACAGCTCCTTGATGCAACCTTCCAATCCTCAGGGCTGCCTGACACCACGAGCGCTTGCACCGTCTCCATCTTGTCTTGTGGGTCTTCCCGAGTGAGAGAATATACCTGCAATCGCACGGACTACCTATTGCTATAAAGGGCGTATTAATCCAACCTCCTGAACTCAAACTGAGGGTGTGTTAATCCAATCTCCTGGACAGGCCCCCAATATCTGTTCTGGCCTGAGGGGGTTGGGGTTTATGGAACTTAAACCTCCAAAGAGAGCTCTGGTTGCTGCACCAGACTGTTACTTGCGTACAGGTTGACAACGTCCCCCCAACCACTCTCAGCCGGAACAGACAACCGACCTCGGCAGCCACACTCCCGCTACCGTCAGTCAACCAGCAATGACACAGTGGAGTGCTTGAAGTTTTCTCAGGAGATCACCCTGCATGCCTCTTGATCTTGGAGAAGGGTTCAGCATTGCATACTTAGGGGTGCGGCTCCAACATTGGCCTCGTTGTCTTGTGTACACACACACCCTACTTGAGCTGCCGTGACTCCGAACTCTCTCCTTGTTTGGAATGATCTCCTAAATCCCCCTTTTTGTGAATTAGAATTTTCTGTTATCCTATCTGCAGCCGTGATCCTTTCTCTCCCTCTCCTGCTTTCTGGGAAGCCTCACCAGGATAAGAGCAAAAGCCAGCTAACAATATACATTTAATAAACGAATAAACATACCCGAACATGACATAAAAAGAATGAATTATTGGCATATAACACTCTAAACTGCTACAACCCGATAGTAATCCAATATCATAACCTGGCTTCACCAATTGTCCATGTCAAGTGGCTACTCAACTCTAGGATTACCACTTACTACTACCTCACTAAGTGGGGGTTGAAATATCGTCACAGCACTACTGTACAATCAGCCTTGAAAGTATCTAAAACTCGGCCTGTGACTGAAACACCAGAAACATCCACATAAATATTCCCCAACACAAGAAGAAATCAATCTGTCACCTTACACTGCGTCTTACACGCCAATAATCATTCAAGCCCTCCCCTTATACATTCCTGTGTATCAACCATAAACCTCTGTTCTGCTTCTGGAGACTCACTACCATATATATCTCTAGGTACTCCAAACTATTCAAAAGGCTCTTCTGCAGTTTTCCCAAAACTGCTGCACAATGAAGTCCTCTTCAAACAACAATGATGCTTCACCACTGATTCCACGGAGACCCGTGAAACTCCTCTTCACTGTTCCTTTACATTGCTTGAGGTCAACTCCTCACTATGGAGTTCTGCTCTTCCACAGATTTCAGCATATACTTCTCCAGCCATTGAAGTTTCCTCCATTAACTTCTTCCCTGGGGGGCCTCGTAGCCTGGTGGATAGCGCGCAGGACTCGTAATTCTGTGGCGCGGGTTCGATTCCCGCACGAGGCAGAAACAAATGGGCAAAGTTTCTTTCACCCTGAATGCCCCTGTTACCTAGCAGTAAATAGGTACCTGGGAGTTAGTCAGCTGTCACGGGCTGCTTCCTGGGGGTGGAGGCCTGGTCGAGGACCGGGCCGCGGGGACACTAAAAAGCCCCGAAATCATCTCAAGATAACCTCAAGATAACCTGGCCTCGAAGTTCTACCATCAACTCCTCCCCAAACAAACCTGCAATTCCATTGCCATGCCAATAAAAATGTTTTCGTACTAAAACATAATTAAATGTATTCTCAAAAAGTAAAACTCCTACATTCGACATCTCTTTAAACCCTAACACGTCGCCACGACGATACTTCCCTACCCTGGGCGAGTCTATCTTCGACGTGTCGAGACATGCTGGTGGCTCCCGCTGCCAGCCGGGGGCTTCCCCTCCTCAGTCATCGATTGGCATGATCGCTGGGCACACGATCAAACACTGGCGACCACTGCAACAACTGGTACATAAGCTTACCACAGACCTTACATCTCGAGGGCGCTCAGGTCCTGGTCCTCACAATGGCGCCAACACAGGTCGCCCACGAAATCGCTATAGGACTGCCTCACAAGGCTTCTTCTAGTCCTGACTTGAGCACATTATATCGTCCTCAGGCTTCACACATAATGGCCTGCTTGATTACCTCCTCTTGTAGGAGCACACAACTAGGGGGTTTTCCTCCTCTGCCAGGAGCTCAGCACAGCACTATCCCCTCTCACGACCTCTGTTGCTCAAGTCAGGTGTCCCGCGAGCCTCATGTCAGCAAAATATCGATATCTCATGTCACTTATTTACAATCTCATCCTCTGCTCATGCTTTTAAACTGTTCACTGACATTTGTCTAGTATTTAACATATATCCATATATCTATACTTCCTCTGACCTCTCAATTAGGTCCAGATCGCCGAATAACTCTCATTGGGGTAGACTCATTCTTCAGGTTACCTGGGGTCATACTTCCAGTGACTGTGGCGATGGTGACAGTGTCTAGAGTGACTGTGGCGATGGTGACAGTGTCTAGAGTGACTGTGGCGATGGTGACAGTGTCTCCAGTGACTGTGGCGATGGTGACAGTGTCTCCAGTGACTGTGGCGATGGTGACAGTGTCTCCAGTGACTGTGGCGATGGTGACAGTGTCTCCAGTGCCTGTGGCGATGGTGACAGTGTCTCCAGTGACTGTGGCGATGGTGACAGTGTCTCCAGTGACTGTGGCGATGGAGACAGTGTCTCCAGTGACTGTGGCGATGGTGACAGTGTCTCCAGTTACTGTGGCGATGGTGACAGTGTCTCCAGTGACTGTGGCGATGGTGACAGTGTCTCCGGTGACTGTGGCGATGGTGACAGTGTCTCCAGTGACTGTGGCAATGGTGACAGTATCTCCAGTGACTGTGGCGATGGTGACAGTGTATCCAGTGACTGTGGTAATGGTGACAGTGCCGATGGTGACAGTTTCTCCTGTGACAGTGTCTTCGGTGACTGTGGCGATGGTGAAATTGTCTCCAGAGACTGTGGCGATGGTGACAGTGTCTCCAGTGACTGTGACGATAGTAATAGTGTCTCCAGAGACTGTGGCAATGGTGACAGTGTTTCTAGTGACTGTGACGATAGTGATAGTGTCTCCGGAGACTGTGGCAATGGTGACAGTGTTTCTAGTGACTGTGACGATAGTGATAGTGTCTCCGGAGACTGTGGCAATGGTGACAGTGACTGTGGCGATGGTGACAGTGTATCCAGTGACTGTGGTAATGGTGACAGTGTCTCCTGTGACAGTGTCTCCGGTGACTGTGGCGATGGTGAAATTGTCTCCGGAGACTGTGGCGATGGTGACAGTGTCTCCAGTGACTGTGGCGATGGTGACAGTGTATCCTGTGACTGTGGTAATGGTGACAGTGACGATGGTGACAGTGTTTCCAGTGACTGTGGCGATGGTGACAGTGTCTCCAGTGATTGTGGCGATGGTGACAGTGTCTCCAGTGACTGTGGCGATGGTGACAGTGTCTCCAGTGACTGTGGCGATGGTGACAGTGTCTCCAATGACTGTTACGATGGTGACAGTGTCTCCAGTGACTGTGTCGATGGTGACAGTGTCTCCAGAGACTGTGGCGATGGTGAAAGTCTCCAGTGACAGTGACGATAGTGGTAGTGTCTCCAGTGATTGTGGCGATGGTGACAGTGTCTCCAGTGACTGTGGCGATGGTGACAGTGTCTCCAGTGACTGTGGCGATGGTGACAGTGTCTCCAGTAAATGTGGCGATGGTGAGAGTGTCTCCGAACTTTGGAGATGGTGATAGTGTCTCCAGTGACAATGGCGATGGTGACTGTGTCTCCAGTGGCTTTGATGATGGTGACAATGTGTCCTGTGACTGTGGTGATGGTGACCGTGTCTCCGATGACTGAGGCGATAGTGACAGTGTCTCCAGTGACTGTGGCGATGGTGACAGTGTCTCCAATGACTGTGGCGATGGTGACAGTGTCTCCAGTGATTGTGGCGATGGTGACAGTGTCTCTAGTGAATGGCGATGGTGACAGTGTCTCCAGTGACTGTGGCGATGGTGACAGTGTCTCCACTGACTTTGGCGATGGTGACAGTGTCTCCACTGACTGTGGCGATGGTGACAGTGTCTCCAGTGACTTTGGCGATGGTGACAGTGTCTCCAGTGACTGTGGCGATGGTGACAGTGTCCACAATGACGGTGTCGACAGTGACACTTCGCTCTCTCTCCCTTCTCCTCCGCGTCCCTGGGTTTATTGGTTGTCGGCAGCCTCGTCACCCAGCAAGGCGGAAGAAACATTCAAGTGAGATCCATCTGCGGCTTTCATTACTGCACCTTCAAAGAGACGGGAGACCTCCATTGAAACAGTGAATGGTGTTTTACACGCTGCCATTGTCGTTGAATCAATGGCCTCAGCATAAATGGCTGAGTCTATTGTACGAAATACTGTACAATAGAAGGAGGAGCTATCCAGGTTATGCTCATTATCTTCAGTCTCTTCTTCTTTACCAGCTCTTGTTCTATTCTCAACTCTCACGTTGTGCATTTCCCACATATTTATAAATTCAATTTGTGAACCAATTTAGTGTTACTGTGTATAAGGTTATATGATTTTTTCACTCTTTTCATGGTATGAAGATGGTATTCAAGTATAGCGAGGAGAGTAAAGCGTTAACAGTATAGCGTGGGTATCTTTACACTAATCTGAAAATCAAATGTGGAATTACGGATTAGTATAAATTGTTACAACTTATCGAATTGCCCGTTTCATCTACTCAAAAAAACTATCCACTTTCCCTTACTCAAAAGAGCCTATCCACTTTCCCTTACTCAAAGGAGCCTATCCACTTTCCCTTACTCAAAAGAGCCTATCTACTTTCCCTTACTCAACAGAGCCTATCCACTTTCCCTTACTCAAAGGAGCCTATCCACTTTCCCTTACTCAAAAGAGCCTATCTACTTTCACTTACTCAAAAGAGCCTAGCAAAACTAGTTAAATAAAACGAAGACCTTTCAAAGTCTGGTCTTGAACTGCAATATATACCTAATTCTTTGGATTTACTTTGTTTCAGTTCTCTCACATTTTAACTCAGATCACATTCATTCGATTTTTTTAATTTCAATATTTTGGTACAGAAAATGTAGGTTTGTTTGTGTCTCTTACAGCTGTTCGAGGCTGGACGCCAGACAGATGTGGTTAGCCTTATATGCTACTTCCCATGCTATAATGTGATTATATGGCAAGTACGTCAGAGTGGTTGGGGTCGACCTCCAAGCCACTCTTCCTGTACGATTAGCTCTTATTGTCACAACTAACCACTCATATATAGTCTCAAATGTGCGATTGATTGTCCATAGAATGTATACCAACTGATTTTACAAAGCTTACCAACACTGAATCAATATCGATAATGTGGATTCACTGTTCCTCAATTACGTTTTGCCTGTTGAAAGAGAGAAGACGGGGTATAAAGAGAGAGATAATAGGAGAGAGGAGTGGAGAAGGAGAAAGGAAGAGAGAATGGCAGGGAAGTAGGGAGAATGGGAGAGAGGGGGGGGGGAGAAGGAGAGAAGAAGGAAGAATGACATTGAAGTAGGGAGAATGGGGGACAGAGAGACGAACCATCCTTTGTAAAAATTCGATTATAAAACCTTGAATACATGTGAGAATGACCCATTTGATTTGTGTTTAATGGAGTGTTTATATATCAGAGAGCTGCAGCTTCTATTGAATAATAATGTTTTAGTCGTAGTGTGTATACAAATTTTATTAATAATTTAGTTTTTCTTTTACTTATGCTTTGAACAAACCTTATTATTTCTTTAGTCTCCCTTAATGTTTTTTTTTATTTTATTTTGTGTGTCGTCATGTCTTTAATTTATTTCTTCCTTATTAAGGTACAGAGTATAATACACTGTGTTTTTTGCAACATGTGTGTTTTGTAACCGTATGTAATTGATAATCTATACTTAAAAAACAAATCAGTAGAAGCATGAGGAGGATTCGAACCTACACACTTGGTTCTCCCAAGAACACGCCCAAGACCACTACACCACAACATGGTAAAAACAATGCACCCATGGATTCAATCAATCCAGTAGAAGTGGTAAGGTTTCCAGTGAAGCCCAATCAGGGTTTCAATCATTACCTCCAGGCTCTGTGGCCGAGGTCCAGGAGTTCTTCCTCCAACCACAAGTGAAAACGGAAAAAACAGCTGGAAGGTCTTGCCAAGGCGTTATCAACAGCCTGACCGAGACAGAGAAGACAGGCAGTATGATGAGACGGGAATATATTGGGGGACAGAAGCAAGTCGGCGGAGGGTATGTAAATATCAAACAGGATCACCGTGCGCCGTGTCTTGGTACACACGGACACGGATTAAGTAAGGATTAAGGGCCTGGGAGCAGGACCCTGGACACGAGTACCAACTGAGAATATCAAGATTATGTTTATTAAAACTAGAGAAGCGCTTCAAACTACAATATTTATTAACATCAAATTAACAATATTTATTAACATCCAAATATTACCAATATTTATTAACATCCAAATATTACCAATATTTATTACTATCCAAATATTATCAATATTTATTAACATCAACATTTTAACAATATTTATTAACATCAAATTAACAATATTTAATAACATCAAAATATTACCAATATTTAATAACATCAACATATTAACAATATTTATTAACATCAAAATATTACAAATATTTAATAACATTAACATAAAGATATTCATAGCTGGGAAAAGTTTGGCAAGTCATTCAGAGTATGATCAAATTAGTTTTTTTAAGCTGGGTTTAGTTTTGGGATTATGATTATAAAATGTCTGGCCTATCCGAAAGAGCAATTCAAGACTGATTAAGGGTATTGTAGCTTTGCCCTTATTTCATATATTTTAGCACTTTCTTCATCCATAAATTCAGGGCGGCAAACTCGTAGGGGTCTGAAACACATCGAAGAAAACACCAACTGTTTTACATTTATGTGATGGTTTGAAAAGTTATGCACATACGAACAGACATTAGTGGATTTTCTGTACACACTAAACTTAAAAAATCTAGTAAACCCTTTGAATCTTCATGTTAAGGAAAGGTAAGATTCATGGGGTTTATAGTGTAGCTGGTCAATTATCCTCCTGATATATCATATGTTATGATAATATCCCTTTTACGTTCTCTTCACCTGCTTCAAACATTTGTGTGGGTATTGGGATGTTGACAAATCCCTCTTGGGTGCCTTTTTGCGTCAATTATATCTTGGTTGGTCCTTTGTTTTGGCTTAATTTCCTGTTTAGGCATTGGAAGACTTTAGATCTTTATGAGTGAACAAAATTTCTTTCGTAGTTGTTTTAAGTTTATCTGATTTCCTGGGTGGCTGAATTTAAAGGCCTTTTGTAATACAGTTTATGCTGTTTGTGGAAAATTTCACCCTAAGTATAGTATAACATGTTTGAGAAACATGGTTTATCAGACAGCACATGGCTACACGGCTATTCATAGAACTAAGCCAAGCTCTTCCAAGACAGAGAGAATCTTCGCTGGAGCGCTGTGCGCCCGGGGTGAGTCAGGCGGGACAGAGGAGGAGCCAGAGTTGACGCGAATTTATTTTCGCGTTATTATTCACAGTATCTATGGCGTATTTTACACCCATTTTTATCGCCGGTGTAGTTCAATATGTTCTCACATGAAGATTTATTATCATAAAACTGTTGTCAATGTATATTGTATCCACATATTAATGTCACAAGTATTTGCACAAAAATGTCTTATCTCTCAATAAAATATACAATTTCTTATGATTTATTTTCACTATATACACCCACTTATTCTGTATTTACATGTTTTTGCACCAGTCTTGGACATTTAGAAGTCATGAAGACTGTGATACTCGTTGAAACATTTGACATGGCACAGAGGGACCTGACACGCTGTGCACCAAGTCATCACCATTTTGCGTTTCTGTTCCCTCTTGGTTATTGACCAGCATACAATGCACGCACACTGGCGTACTGCATGCTTTTCAGTTGGTGGTAAAAACCTTAGATTGTGTGTCATAAAGGCATCCCTGAAAGAGCCTGGGTCCTGGATTATGGTGCAATACCGGGTTCAGAATGGGCCGCTGTATGCCAGGAATTATTTTGCCAAACTTCTGTAGTAGTTATGGTACTACAGTAAAACTGAATGCAAGGAAATTACGTTAACAACCTGTTATGACAAGATACATATTGTAACTGTTCAGCATTGTTACGTCAACAAGGTGGAAAAACATTTTCTTGGTCCACTTCACTGTTTTCCGTACACACTCCACTGCCCCCACCATCATATCACATTTATCCACCAAACGCATTTTGATGTTATAGTCCAAGACACAATCTGGCTTATAGATTATTTCTCTTGTGGTTCTGTTCACCTTGCCACTGTCCAGCATTGTTCCAGCGTGAATGGTGGCCAACATGTTAATTTTACGCCTGTCTTTCCACCGCACTGAAAGTATTCCATCTGTTTTTCTGAGCTCGCAACCACCAACCTGCTTACCTTCTGGAAACACTGGCATTTCCCTTCGTTTTTCCTTCACTGTGCCACACACTCCAGTTCTATTATCAAGGAAGAACCTAGTTAGCAAGGGACTGGTATAATAGTTATCTGTGTATAATATGTGGCCCTTGTTCAGATATGGTGCAAGCAGTGACTTCACAACACTACCTGAGAAGCCATGTTGGTCATTAGCAGGAATGTCTACATTTGTACCTGTATACATGATCATGTGTAACACCATTCCTGTTTCACAGTTACAGAGTACAAAGAATTTTAATACAAATCTGTGGTGTTTGGAGGGAATATACTGCTTGAAGGCAAGACGTCCTTTGAAAAGCACAAAGGATTCGTCAATCACCAGCTTCTGAGCTGGTACGTAGAAATCCCTGTACTTTCCAGTAAGTTCAATCAGGACGTGCCTTACCTTCCACAGGCTATCATTATCACTCCGGTCTTCATCATTTGCAAACTGACGACACCTGAGGATTATCGCAAATCAGTCTTGAGACATATATTTGCAGAACATTGGTGTTTGAACAGTATGGTCTTTGCTCCAATAACGGTCGATTACGTTTAGGTTTAGGTTTCAAGGCCATAGAGCAGGCAAGCAGGGGTTTGAAGACAGGGGCGAGGATGCAAAAATCTTGAATGAGGAACCGGAGACGAGGTGAAGAGGGGAGATGAAAGATCGGTGGCCTAACCACCGTGGGTAAGAATTGCAGCTGATGCTGTGGTTTGGTTGTATAGTGGAGTGTTCATTGTTGCTCGCTGATGTGTCTTGCAAGAGGCAGGGTTTCTCATCGCGGTGTTCTTTACAGCATTACGTTGGTGTTCTACTGATTACTTGATTTACTCGGGCGCAGATCGTCGGTGTTTTTCTTCTTCCCTGACCTCCTGGCCTGTTTGTTGGTCTTGCTACGCGTTGATACGGTGAGGCTATCGTTGGAGGTAGCTTCCAGCCGGAAATCTTCGGTTGTGTAGGGTTGCTTCAGTGGAGGAGGTGGTGTTCCCACCGAGACGTCCTCATCTGATGAGTCAGCTGACTCAAAAGTAGAGGCAGTGAATCTAGAGGGATGAGTTCTTGCCTGTTGAGGCTGCCTGTAACCTGCAGCTGATTTAGGACGTTGAGAGGGTTCGCACACGAGAGGTGGAACTGTGGCAGTTGTCGATAGTGGAGGCGTCGGCGTCTGGGTGGCTTGTGATGAAGTTGCTGGAGGAGCAGGCCTTGCAGCTGTTGATAGTAGATCCGTGAGCACGGCGGCGTTCACGGTGATGTCAGGGACCGGATCTGTATGTTGAGCACTTGAGGTTGAAGTGATGTTGGTGAAAACTTCCTCTGGAACGTTGAAAGCTGGAAGACCATTTGCTTTGTATAGAATATTTAATATTCTTACATATTCCCGGGGGTTATTGCAAGCTATCACGCTGGGTCCATTACGTGTAAAAAAACAATTTTTTATCAACATACACAGTGCCAAAAACACATACATTTCTCCTACAGTCATATCTTTCCGGTTGCAAACGTGAATAATCGGTTAACTCCTCCTCATCAGTGAGATCAGTCGCATATTTCTTCGTTTCATGAACAATATATTCCATTAGCGGCTCATCAAAATATGCAGTAAAATAGTCCATTTCACACATATTTGCACCTTTATCAGGGAAAATGTCTGTAACCCCAACATCTGAATTATCAAAGACAGGAATTTGTGGAACAAAATCTGTCTCATCACTCCACACAAAAACACCTGGTGTCTTTCGAGAGCCAAAAGCGGCACCACGGCGAGGAAACCGTGGACCAGGATCTGAAGCAGGTCTAGGAACAGTAGGGGCGGGCAGGGACAGAGATGGAAAATTACTCGATGTTGAGGGTCTTTTTTCATGTGGTGCCATGCGGTTGGTGCCCCATGGCTTGGCCAGATGCTGCTGACGCAACAAGTTTTTGCTTGGCAACACCACACACTCTACTTGCACTAGCGACACTGAAACTATTTTCCGATTCTAAGTCACTAAAACCGGAAAAGGATTCACCTTCTTTAGACTCGTCGACCAACACATCAATATCTTGCAAGGTAGCACATAAACTGTGTGGTCTGGCACAAAGTGGGGTCGAGTGAGGGCGAGATACCAGGCCTAGCCCTGGTGGAGCCAGCATGTTCACACTCGTCGTCGGTCGTATCCACCTCTGAGGGCTGTGTGTAGTCATGATAGTCATGATCAAAGTCAGAGTCGTCAATATCAGACTCATCACCATCCGGGAAGAAATTCTTATTAATTTCGTCCTCGGTCAGAGGTCACGAGGAACGCCTCGTTGAACGGGGTCAGTCGTTGGAACTTGATGTGCTCGCCATGGTCTCCACCGGGTAACTGAGGCCTGTACACAAAGGGGACCTACGCTGGATTTTTTTCCCAGGTAGGGTTTGTTTATGGTTGATTGAGGCTCGCCGATGAATACCCCTATCCCATGCAGGGAGTTTAAATTATTGCGCTAGACACGAAATCATATATAAATGATGTGCACGGTTTTCGTTTTGTCACAGATATATCATATATATATGCGAACAAGCCTGAATGGTCCCCAGGACAATATGCAACTGAAAACTCACACCCCAGAAGTGACTCGAACCCATACTCCCAGGAGCAACGCAACTGGCATGGTTCAAATAGCTTAGGCTATCACCTCATTTTGTCCGGTCGTGATGGTCAAGTGGATTAAGGCGTCTTGTACATACCAGTTGCGTTGCTCCTGGTAGTATGGGTTCGAGTCACTTCTGGGGTGTGAGTTTTCAGTTGCATATTGTCCTAGGGACCATTCAGGCTTGTTCGCATTTGTGTTCCTCACGTGTGCCCCAAAGAATGAGGTGATTTGGTAAAATGCTATGCCCAAAATTACTATCCGAGTGCCGGCGGTGGGGTGGTTCAAATAGCTTAGGCTATCACCTCATTTTGTCCGGTCGTGATGGTCAAGTGGATTAAGGCGTCTTGTACATACCAGTTGCGTTGCTCCTGGGAGTATGGGTTCGAGTCACTTCTGGGGTGTGAGTTTTCAGTATCATATATATATATATATATATATATATATATATATATATATATATATATATATATATATATATATATATATATATATATATATATATGTCGTACCTAGTAGCCAGAACGTACTTCTCAGCCTACTATGCAAGGCCCGATTTGCCTAATAAGCCAAGTTTTCATGAATTAATTGTTTTTCATCTACCTAACCTACCTAACCTAACCTAACTTTTTTGGCTACCTAACCTAACCTAACCTATAAAGATAGGTTAGGTTAGGTTAGGTAGGGTTGGTTAGGTTCGGTCATATATCTATGTTAATTTTAACTCCAATAAAAAAAAATTGACCTCATACATAATGAAATGGGAACCTTTATCATTTCATAAGAAAAAAATTAGAGAAAATATATTAATTCAAGAAAACTTGCCTTATTAGGCAAATCGGGCCATCAATAGTAGGCCAAAAAGTGCGTTCTGGCTACTAGGTACGACATATATATATATATATATATATATATATATATATATATATATATATATATATATATATATATATATATATATATATATATATATATATATATATATATATATATATATATGTGAACAAGCCTGAATGGTCCCCAGGACTATATGCGAATGAAAACTCACACCCCAGAAGTGACTCGAACCCATACTCCCAGAAGCAACACAACTGGTAACTACAGGGCGCCTTAATCCGCTTGACCATCACGGCCGTCAAAAGGAAGTGATAGCCGAGGCTATTTGAGCCACTTCCCCGACGGCAACTCGGATGGTAATCTTGGGCATAGCATTTCACCAAATCACCTCATTCTTTGGGGCACACGTGAGGAACACAAATGCGAACAAGCCTGAATGGTCCCCAGGACTATATGCGAATGAAAACTCACACCCCAGAAGTGACTCGAACCCATACTCCCAGACCATTCCCATACTCCTGGGGACCATTCAGGCTTGTTCGCATTTGTGTTCCTCACGTGTGCCCCAAAGAATGAGGTGATTTGGTGAAATACTATGCCCAAGATTACCATCCGAGTTGCCGTCGGGGAAGTGGCTCAAATAGCCTCGGCTATCACTTCCTTTTGACGGCCGTGATGGTCAAGCGGATTAAGGCGCCCTGTAGTTACCAGTTGTGTTGCTTCTGGGAGTATGGGTTCGAGTCACTTCTGGGGTGTGAGTTTTCATTCGCATATAGTCCTGGGGACCATTCAGGCTTGTTCGCATTTGTGTTCCTCACGTGTGCCCCAAAGAATGAGGTGATTTGGTGAAATGCTATGCCCAAGATTACCATCCGAGTTGCCGTCGGGGAAGTGGCTCAAATAGCCTCGGCTATCACTTCCTTTTGACGGCCGTGATGGTCAAGCGGATTAAGGCGCCCTGTAGTTACCAGTTGTGTTGCTTCTGGGAGTATGGGTTCGAGTCACTTCTGGGGTGTGAGTTTTCATTCATATATATATATATATATATATATATATATATATATAAATATATATATATATATATATATATATATATATATATATATATATATATATATATATTGTGACGATAATCTCCTTCAAGAGATTGAGCCTGCTCTTCCCTCCAAAAATACGTCGTTACAAATATATAAAACTACTATGGAAGAAATGTCCAACAACGACAACAACATCTCCAAGGTTTGCCAGAGAGCAAAACGTATGCAGCCAGGAACACCTGCTCAGCCTCAAACCGCCAAACTACCTGTCTTGTTGCCGGCTCCTCGCTGATTGGCCGCCGGTCTAGCTGCAACTGCACTCCACCCACCATACTACTTGATGTCTGGGGCCGCCACGACCTCAGTCCTCAGAATATTCAGTGCTTTCATACGGTTAACACTTCTTCCTGGTAGACTAAGCTTTGGCTTACGTGTACTAAGAGAGGTGATAGCTTAAAGCCAATATTCCTGCACCTCTCATTTTATTGTATATTGCACAGCTTGTTATTGCTCACTTGTCTTAACATAACTTTTCATTTTGTCATTTACTTATTCTTATTATTTTGATTGATTGATTTTATTATACGAATTTGTATGTCCATTTTATTCATGTTTTGTTTATCTAACGTAATTAAAATTCCATTGTTAAAATTTACTTGTGTTTTGTGTGTCTTCTCCTTACCTTACCACAGACGAAGTTCCAGATTTTCTATTTTTTTTTTATTCTATGTGACGAGGCCATACCCCTAGCTTTGAACAGCCGAACACCAACGCGTTACCGTCACATATTATATGGGGGCCTGTCCTAGGAGCTTCACTCAGGTACTGGTGCCAAGTGGTAATTAATGGTAAGCGTATTTAACTTTGTTAACGTAGCTTTTACTATTTCTCATATTCAATTTCATTTTTTATATGGTGCGGTGTATTGTGCATTACGAGAGTAACATATGGTGAAGGTGAGACAACTTTGGATTACGTGGTGACTGTAGGCCTCAGTCATACTCTTAATTGGTCATCTCTCCCTCCGTGTTATTACTCGTGTTTACCATCTTTGTCCCTTGGATATTTCTCATTTTTGACAGATCATCATATTGGTACCCTGGTACTGTGGTCTGCCCCGGGTCAAGTGCACCCAATCTTCTGCAATCTGACTGTAGGAGGACAAAGAGGGCCATAGTTCCTCTAGCTCGAACTTTAGTTGCTGAATTGGGACCTCAGCAGCAGTTCTCGTCTCCAGTTGACACCTCGCACCCCTACACGTCAGTCAGAGATGATGATACATACAACGGAAGGGAATTAGCTTACTTTTTCAGAGCACAAAAGTTCGCTAATTCTGTAAGTATCATATTAAATTCAGTAGGAAAAACTTGCTTTATGTCCTATAGAGACTTGGCAAGGTATGCCTACATCCTTGGACTACCAATTTTACTTTTGAGGCAATTAACTGTTTCATTTGTTTTCGAAACTCTGTTTCATTTGTTAGTAGGATTTTCTTGCCCTTATCCTCTTACATGAGTACCGGGTACAAGATTTCCTGCGCCTTTGATTTAAATTAATCATTTAACATCTTGTTCTTAACTTTAATTGTTAAAGATCCCACAGGATAGGTACCAGTTGCCACGTTGTCCTGTTTCTGACATTCACTATAACTGAATATTCGTTGTACCTTTATTTGCTAATTTCACCATGTTTCGTCTCCAAGCTTTCCGTGCAGATCCAGCAGGTGCAATAGGGACTTTAAGTCATGCCAAGAAGACTGAATTACAAACTCTTGCACATGAGTATCAGCTAACAGTTCCCTACCAAGCCAACAAGAGTGAAATACACAATCTGTTGCTGGATCATTTCTTAGAACAAGGTAAGATAGACTCTGAAACTCATGAAACTTACTATATTGCAGATAAAACTGATTTGGCGACGATGAAACTCAAACTAGAGCTGGCCAAGATTGAAGAACGAACAGCTGCCATACGGAGGGAAGAACAAGAACGAGAAATCACCCTCAGAGAACGCGAAGCTGCTTTGAGGAGAGAAGAACACGAACGTGAGGCTGCTTTGAGGAGAGAAGAACAAGAACGCGAAGCTGCCTTCAGGAGAGAGGAACACGAACGTGAGGTCGCATTACTCCGTGAACGTGAACGAGTACAGCTTGAAACCAAACGACGCGAGTTGGAGATGCAACGTGAACATGACAAGCAACAAGCGACTCTGGCTCTACAGTGTCGTCAACAAGAATACACGTTGGAAACTTCACACCTCGCTCAACGCCAGCAAGCTACTGCCAATCTTCCCGTCAGTTTTAATATATCACATGCAAGTAAGTTAATGCCATCCTTTGTAGAAGCAGAAGTTGATGTGTTTTTTACCACCTTTGAAACCCTTGCTAATCAACTCAGTTGGCCTGTCGACCAATGGGCCACACTTCTCAGAGTCCATCTTACAGGTAGAGCTGCAGTCACACTCAGTACTTTGGCGTCTGAGAATGACTACCACACTCTGAAACAAGCAGTGTTGGACGCCTACCTCCTCTCTACGGAAAGTTATAGAAGGAAATTCCGTGACCACCTGAAGGCAAGTACCACTACCTTCCTCGAGTTTGCTAACACAAAACGGAGGTATTTCATGAAATGGCTGGAAGCAGCACATGTCTCTACTTTTACAGAACTCGTCAACCTGATGCTAGTTGAAGAATTCTTGAGGCGTGTGCCGCCTCCTGTCCGTCTCTACTTAGCAGATAAAGAAGAAACCGACTACCTGAAGTGTGCTAAGTCGGCTGACACTTACAGCCTCATCCACCGGCTGACACCCGAACCATCCTCCAGTAAGAAGTCGTGGTACAGTTACGAGAAAGTGAGCACCAATCAAGCTGGTTCGCAACTGTACTGCAAGTATTGTAGACTCTATGGACATACCATAGACAAGTGTGGTAAGTCTCAATACAAGGGAACCACTGACCCACAGAAACCCAAACCAACTCCTCCTAAGTCCGGTAAGCCTGTGATGAATGTTGGTGTTAATGTTAATGATCTTTCTCTTTTCAGTAACCACCTGTATACTGGAACTGTCTCTGCCAACGGTTCAAATCCGGAGGGACGTTTCAAATTGAAGATCTTGAGGGACACAGCGGCTCTTCAATCGATCATCTTGAAGTCGGCTGTGCCCAACATCGTCTACACCGGAGAAACTGTCTTCATCACTGACCTCACTGCTACCACTCCATACCCTCTCGCCAGAGTCCACCTGGATTGTCCCTACGTGAACGGAGAAGTCCAAGTCGCCGTCAGGGAAAAGCCTTTTCCCATGCCTGGAGTGCAACTTCTCCTAGGCAACGACTTGGCAGAAGACCTGCAACCGACCAACCTGATCGTCATGGACAAACCCCAGGTGTGTAACTCTGTGCCAAGTAACCCTATTCTAGCGTATGTTCCAGCAGAGGTTCAAGAGAGTGATGAAGTTTCTCCTCCGGTTCTCGTGACCACCCGTGCACAAGCCGCACGTCCACAGCCAGCTGACTCTACTGCTACCGCTGTCCCTCAAGACCCTCAGAAACTACCCCCGCATCTGACCAAGTTGGAGTTCCGTAAGTTGCAGAGGGAAGATCTTACTTTAACACCATTGTTTTTCCAGGCTGAGACTCAACCCGACAGTATTCCTGGGTTCTTCCTAGAGAACGACTTGCTCTACCGCAGATATAGACCCAGTAAACTGAAGGAGGAGGACGATTGAGCCAACGTCGAACAACTTGTGATTCCTACGAGCCTGCGGCCCACTATTCTACTCCTGGCCCACGGAGCGCTCTCCCACTACGGCTTCAACAAGACTTACCATGGAATTCGTCAAGACTACTACTGGCCAGGTATGGTAAATAGCGTCAAACAGTACGTAAAACAGTGTCATACATGTCAGATGGCAGGCAAACCGAACATCTCCATTCCCAGAGCGCCACTGATTCCCATACAGGTGCCTGCGGAACCTTTCCACAGACTCATAATAGACTGTGTTGGTCCTTTACCTCGGACCAGTTCGGGTAACGCCTATATCTTAACCATCCTGTGTCCTACCACCAGATTTCCCATAGCAGTTCCAGTGAAGAACATCACGGCTGCTACGGTTGTAAAA
The DNA here is from genome assembly GCF_040958095.1 of Procambarus clarkii. Lineage (NCBI taxonomy): Eukaryota > Metazoa > Arthropoda > Malacostraca > Decapoda > Cambaridae > Procambarus > Procambarus clarkii. The sequence goes on from NC_091216.1 coordinate 6,744,500, forward strand.
CATCTATTGAAGATCTTCACTCAATACGGATTTCCCAGGGAGATTCAGAGCGACTGTGGTACCAACTTCACCAGTGATCTCTTCAAAAGGACACTGGAGGAGTTCAACATCAAACAGGTATTGTCCAGCCCCTATCATCCTGCTTCACAGGGTTCTCTTGAACGTAGTCATCAGACTATCAAAGCACTCTTGAAAAAGTTTTGTAGTGAAACCTCTAAGGATTGGGATAAGCAAATCGACCGTATAATGTGTATTTACAGAAGTCTCCCCAATGAGTCCCTAGGAGTATCTCCTTATGAGATGCTCTACGGCCGTAAGTGCCGTACTCCCCTTAAGGCTTTCAAAGACTCTCTCAGAGATGCCACCCTCGGTGAGCATCAGAATGTGCCCCAGTTTCTTCAAAACCTTCAACACATTCTAGAGAGAGTCCACCGTTTTGCCCATGATAATCTATTGAAAGCCCAGGAGAGGATGAAGACTCATTACGACCAGACCAGCAAAGTACGAAAATTTAAGCCAGGAGACTTCATTCTAGCATACTTCCCTATCCCAGGTTCACCTTTACAAAACAGGTTTTCAGGACCCTACCGCGTCAAAGAGTGCAGAAATAACAACAACTACGTTATAGAGACTCCAGATAGGCGGCGGAAGACCCAGCTGTGCCACGTCAACCTCTTGAAGCAATATAATGGTACTCCTCCCACTGTCCTGACTAACTGTTCTACCTTCACAGAACCCTACATCCACAGTGAGACCTTCCCAGCTTCTCCTCCCGAAAGCACTGACAAGGAGTCAGCGCTTTCTAATTCTGAAATCCTTAATGATCTTCCCAAATACTTTCAGGATAATAATCGTGCTCTTTTGCCCTATTCTAATTCCACTCTCACCTCGTCAGATAAGCCCTTCATCCTCCATGTCGACGCCAGTGGTACCGACGTTGGTGGTGTTGTGATGCAGCAACGAGGTGAGGAGAAAACACCTGTCAGCGACTACTGCTACAAGGAACTACGGAACAATTGGCAAGGAACTACTCTTCATCATCCTGAAGCTCCAGCACTTCACTCCACACCTGAAAAGTGCTCGGTCCACCATCAACACGGACCACACCACCCTACACCTCCTGCAGCACGCCCACTTCCCATCTCAACGTCTTCTACTGTGGGCTTGCTAACTGCAGGAATTCAACCTGGAGACACGCTATACCAAGATTCCGACAACATCTTACCCCATGATCTCTCCAGAGTTTATGAAGTAGAAGCGACTCCATCCATTACTCCACCACATAACGACGTACTTCTTCCAGAACCGCAGGCTTCGGGGGAGAGTTGTGACGATAATCTCCTTCAAGAGATTGAGCCTGCTCTTCCCTCCAAAAATACGTCGTTACAAATATATAAAACTACTATGGAAGAAATGTCCAACAACGACAACAACATCTCCAAGGTTTGCCAGAGAGCAAAACGTATGCAGCCAGGAACACCTGCTCAGCCTCAAACCACCAAACTACCTGTCTTGTTGCCGGCTCCTCGCTGATTGGCCGCCGGTCTAGCTGCAACTGCACTCCACCCACCATACTACTTGATGTCTGGGGCCGCCACGACCTCAGTCCTCAGAATATTCAGTGCTTTCATACGGTTAACACTTCTTCCTGGTAGACTAAGCTTTGGCTTTCGTGTACTAAGAGAGGTGATAGCTTAAAGCCAATATTCCTGCACCTCTCATTTTATTGTATATTGCACAGCTTGTTATTGCTCACTTGTCTTAACGTAACTTTTCATTTTGTCATTTACTTATTCTTATTATTTTGATTGATTGATTTTATTATACGAATTTGTATGTCCATTTTATTCATGTTTTGTTTATCTAACGTAATTAAAATTCCATTGTTAAAATTTACTTGTGTTTTGTGTGTCTTCTCCTTACCTTACGACAGACGAAGTTCCAGATTTTCTATTTTTTTTTTTATTCTATGTGACGAGGCCATACCCCTAGCTTTGAACAGCCGAACACCAACGCGTTACCGTCACAATATATATATATATATATATATATATATATATATATATATATATATATATATGTCGTACCTAGTAGCCAGAACTCACTTCTCAGCCTACTATGCAAGGCCCGATTTGCCTAATAAGCCAAGTTTTCATGAATTAATGTTTTTTCGTCTACCTAACCTACCTAACCTAACCTAACCTAGCTTTTTTTGGCTACCTAACCTAACCTTACATATATATATAGGTTAGGTTAGGTTAGGTAGGGTTGGTTAGGTTCGGTCATATATCTACGTTAATTTTAACTCCAATAAAAAAAAAATTGACCTCATACATAGTGAAAAGGGTAGCTTTATCATTTCATAAGAAAAAAATTATAGTAAATATATTAATTCAGGAAAACTTGGCTTATTAGGCAAATCGGGCCTTGAATAGTAGGCTGAGAAGTGAGTTCTGGCTACTAGGTACGACATATATATATATATGTATATATATATATATATATATATGTATATATATATATATATATATATATATATATATATATATATATATATATATATATATATATATATATATATGTCGTACCTAGTAGCCAGAACGCACTTCTCTGCCTACTATGTAAGGCCCGATTTGCCTAATAAACCAAGTTTTCCTGAATTATTATATTTTCTCTAATTTTTTTCTTGTGAAATGATAAAGCTACCAATTTCATTATATATGAGGTAAATTTTTTTTTATTGGAGTTAAAATTAACGTAGATATATGACCGAACCTAACCAACCATACCTAACCTAACCTAAACTATCTCTATAGGTTAGGTTCGGTTAGGTAGCCGATAAAGTTTGGTTAGGTTAGGTTAGGTAGGTTAGGTAGTCGAAAAACAATTAATTCATGAAAACTTGGCTTATTAGGCAAATTGGGCCATGCATAGTAGGCTGAGAAGTGCGTTCTGGCTACTAGGTTCGACATATATATATATATATATATATATATATATATATATATATATATATATATATATATATATATATATATATATATATATATATATATATATATATATATATATGTATATATATATATATATATATATATATATATATATATATATATATATATATATATATATATATATATGTCGAACCTAGTAGCCAGAACGCACTTTTCAGCCTACTATGCATGGCCCAATTTGCCTAATAAGCCAAGTTTTCATGAATTGATTGTTTTTCGGCTACCTAACCTACCTAACCTAACCTAACCTAACTTTTTCAGCTACCTAACCTAACCTAACCTATAAAGATAGGTTAGGTTAGGTTAGGTAGGGTTGGTTAGGTTCGGTCATATATCTACGTTAATTTTAACTCCAATAAAAAAAAATTGACCTCATACATAATGAATTGGGTAGCTTTATCATTTCATAAGAAAAAAAATTAGAGAAAATATATTAATTCAGGAAAACTTGGCTTATTAGGCAAATCGGGCCTTGCATAGTAGGCCGAGAAGTGCGTTCTGGCTACTAGGTACGACATATATATATATATATATATATATATATATATATATATATATATATATATATATATATATATATATATATATATATATATATATATATACATATATATATATATATATATATATATATATATATATATATATATATATATATATATATATATATATATATATATATATATATTATTAAATATGACGGAAAAAGTAAGATTAATAATTCTAACACGAATTTTTTCAATCTTTCGTACATTTCTTTTCACTGTTGGAGTTAAATCAAAAATCAATTCTCCAAAATTCATTTTTATTTCTAGTCTGACGCGACACGAGCGCGTTTCGTAAAACTTATTACATTTTCAAAGACTTTAGTTTACAAATACACAACTGAATAGAACTTACGCATCTCCGTTTTTATATCTACATTTGATAGAGGTGGATGGGGTGAGGTTGCATTAATAGGGTATTAATTTCATCAACACAAGACAGAACAAGAGGTGGTATTAATAGGGTATTAATTTCATCAACACAAGACAGAACACGAAACAATGGGTATTGAATAGAAGTGATTGTAGAAAGCCTATTGGTCCATATTTCTTGATGCTTCTATATTGGAGCGGAGTCTTGAGGTGGGTAGAATATAATTGTGCATTAATTGGCTGTTGATTGCTGGTGTTGACTTCTTGATGTGTAGTGCCTCGCAAACGTCAAGCTGCCTGCTATCGCTGTATCTATCGATGATTTCTGTGTTGTTTACTAGGATTTCTCTGGCGATGGTTTGGTTGTGGGAAGAGATTATATGTTCCTTAATGGAGCCCTGTTGCTTATGCATCGTTAAACGCCTTGAAAGAGATGTTGTTGTCTTGCCTATATACTGGGTTTTTTGGAGCTTACAGTCCCCAAGAGGGCATTTGAAGGCATAGACGACGTTAGTCTCTTTTAAAGCGTTCTGTTTTGTGTCTGGAGAGTTTCTCATGAGTAGGCTGGCCGTTTTTCTGGTTTTATAGTAAATTGTCAGTTGTATCTTCTGATTTTTGTCTGTAGGGATAACGTTTCTATTAACAATATCTTTCAGGACCCTTTCCTCCGTTTTATGAGCTGTGGAAAAGAAGTTCCTGTAAAATAGTCTAATAGGGGGTATAGGTGTTGTGTTAGTTGTCTCTTCAGAGGTTGCATGGCGTTTCACTTTCCTTCTTATGATGTCTTCCACGAAACCATTGGAGAAGCCGTTGTTGACTAGGACCTGCCTTACCCTACAGAGTTCTTCGTCGACTTGCTTCCATTCTTCCATTGGCTTCTTCCATTGACAAAACGAAAACCGTGCACATCATTTAACCAAATACGTATGGTTAACGATTGTATAAATCGATCTTTAAAACATAATGGGCAACTTTTGTCGGAAAACCCGACACCATTTAATAATATTACATGCAATAGTCAGATAATGTTGCTGGTGTTGTATAAACAAGTTACCCATAGAAAATGTAGCTTGTAGTGAAATTTTCTGTCAATAGAAAATGGGATATCTTTGCCACATAGTATTATAAATTCACCACCTATTCTGTTGGGAATTATTCATAAATACATTAGTCTTTGGACTTTTTACATCATAAAAACATCTCATTTGAATTAACTTAATTATCAGTATCAAAATAGAGTAAATGTGGCCCTTCTATCACTTACTGACATCTAGACAAAGTAGGCCAGTAGCGTCAGGAGGAGGGAGTGGTCAGCCATTGTTGGTAAAGACCAGAGTCGTTGGAGCGAGTACAGCTCCTATAATTTCTCTTGGACGAAGTGTTATGGAAATCAGAGTAGTGTTCTGCCATCATCAACACGCTGTCAACAACCACAAGGGAAGTGTCTTACCGAAACCTGTTTATCTAATCATTTCTGGCCAGTTAATGTTAGTAGATATAGGGCGAACTGGTTAGAACACAAATGATCGACTCAATAAAGGTAATTAAGCCTTGGTCCTTATCTTATCTATTAAACAGTTTTTCTGATATAGCTGTCATATATTAGGATTCCAGCCTGACAGCTAATGCCCTTTGACAGGAACAAGAAGAGGGACAAGAAGACTTGGTATATAAGTTACTGGGTGATGGAAGCTGCCTCACACGAGGATAATTTGGTGTCTACATCCTAGTTATATCTGGTGGACTTAGCCTGCTGTACAATAAGATAAGGAACCTCCTCAATGTATACCAATATATGTAGTTAATACTGTAGTTTGATTGGCTGCATATATATAAATTTAATATAAACCCCCCTAATGTGCATGGATCGATTTGTGAGATTATTGCAGAAATACAGCCCACTTAACATCAAACAAATTGCTATCGAAATATATAAATTAACGTAAATATATATTCTATATAAATTCATATAAATTAAATAAATATAAATCTCACAGGTCGGTTCCCACATTATTTGGTCCTTTGAACCAAGATATAATACAGAACCGGTTCGAATCTTCCCATATTATTTGTTCTTTCGAACCTAGATGGTTTAGAGAGCTAGAGTGTCATCAAATTAAATAAATTAGTGTATTAAATTGGTGAATAATACTTAGCCAGTCAAAGACCGGCAGCGTAGCCTCCCTCCAGCGAGCTCAAGAGCCCCTCAGCCCAGCCTTACTCAGCAGTTTCATGGACAACCACCGATTTGGTGGGGTGTTATTCTGTGAAGTGACAGCGCTTATATTGAAGCCAGCCAAATTAGTGGCTGTGTCCCCGCAAGATTGTTCACGGATTTCGTGGTGTTAATTTCGCGAGAGATTATCCACGAATTTTGTGGAGTTAATTTCGCGAGGTCACTAATAATATTTAATACTTCTTGATAATATTAGAAGTTTCATAGAGGCTAATTAAGAGGCTATCATCAATAATTGTGTATATTATTTCTCCAAAATAGAGAATTATTTAATATATTGCACTAGTGTTCACAATATAATATTTACCAACCCACAACAGGGTAGGATATACATTGACTAGTGTTTATTGATAACCTAGTCCCCTATTATCATTGACTAGTTGAACTATTTATTGTTCATCCTAGTCCCATTATTACCATAGTCTAGTTGCACTATATTGAACAACCTTGCACCATTAATGAATGGTGCAGACCCTATTTTGGGTGTAATTGTTACCAGCTCGAGTTGAGTTGTGTATATATAATAATTTACTTATGATCATTGCACCTTAAAGTGGTTAATTACCATCCTAGGGTGATAGTTGAGGAGCTAACCTAAAGGTACTTCCAGTGACACTGGTTTATCACTCAAATCATTAGTGTGTATGATTATATATATATATATATATATATATATATATATATATATATATATATATATATATATATATATATATATATATATATATATATATGTATAATGTGTATTAATTTTAATTGCTAACCTCTATTAGACGTAGGATTATAACCTAGTGATTGCAGAATTTTACCCTAGGCTACCATCAGTACTTGCCCCACAAGACTTAACCAACTAGCCAGTATGGATAATGCAGGGAGAATGAAAAGAACCCTTGCAGGTCTTAAAAGCCACTTAACAAGACAGATCAAGAAATGTGAAGATTTGTCACAACAATCTCCAGTTGATTATGCTGACCTGGAAAGCTATTATCAAGCAGCTGCAATTAAATTTGAGCAAATCAAATGCCAAACAGCAACATATGTGGCTGAACTTGCCAACACCAATTTATCAGAAACAGAAATAGACAACATTATGGTTGATCTAGCGAGTTATGAAGATCACACTCAGGCCATGTTACAGCCTTACGTCAAATTAATTGCCCAGAACAAGGCAACAACAACAACAACAACAGTTGCATCTAATACGAGTCAAGCAGAAGCTCGACTCCCTCCAATTAATTTACCCACTTTCTCAGGAAAAGACGAGGAAGATTGGGACGAATTTTGGAACAAATTCGTTGACCATGTGGACTCAAAACAATCTTTACCTTAGAGCAGTAAATTCTCTTATCTCCAAGGCCAATTATCAGGTGAGGCTAAAACAGTAGTATCCCATCTGAGATTAACTAATGATGGCTATGATCTGGCAGTACAACTCCTCAAGGATAATTATGCTGATCCAGAAGTAAGAACATCACATTTAGTTCATGAGCTGTTGCATTTACCCCCACCGGAGGCTTCAGCTGATTCACTCCAAGTCTTCAAGCTTGAGGTAGAATCAATGATCAAGGCCCTCAGCCTGACAGCAGATACAAACGGGGCTGAGGGGGTCTTGAAAATAATTGTCCAGGAGAAAATACCTAGGGACGTATTGAGACATATGAGTGCTCATTACAATAAAAGTATCTTATCCATGAATGAAATATATGAGGGTTTACGGTTAGTAGTTCATCAATTACGAACACATGACAAATTAAAACCACCAAGTAAACCCTCAGATACCAATAATAGTAAACCACAGAGTACCAAAGGTACTCCAAATCAATCTAGACAATATAATTCAACACCAAAGTGGAACAGTGGCAGTGTGGGTGTATATGCAGTGGGACCCTCCAAGCCTATAGTTACTGTGTCATCCAAGAACGTGACACCAAAGGGTACTGGAAGCTATGGAACATGTTTGTTCTGCATTGAGAAACATTCAATGTACCACTGCCCTAATTTTTCTGATAGTGACGCCCGTGTTGAGCCACTCCAAGATTTGAACATTGCACGAGGTGCCTCAGGAAACATAACATCAACGACTCTGAGACCCAATTACACACCTGTAATAGGTGTAACAAGGGTCAGCAGCATTGTGCAGAGACACCAAAACAACGTCTCCAAACCCCAAGGTGGAAGATAGCATTCCTACCACAGTACAGTACTGCAAGGTGCAACAAACAAAGAGTGTTCAATCGGCAAAGTCTAAAGGTAATACGACTTTGCCTACTGCCCAAATTACCATCCAGAATAAGAGGGCCAAGGTCCATACCCGTGGGTTGTTTGACCAAGGGTCCCAGAGAACATATGTCACTAAAAGGTTGGCAGATGAACTACAATTAAGGCCTGTAGCCTAGACGACAATCAACATCTTAGGGTTTATAACAGATGCAGGACCTCAAGTCTATCAGGTGGTACAACCATCAGTACGTTTGGGCAGGTACGTCTGTCAAGTACAAGCCATTGTGGTGGACAAAATATCAGCAGACCTACAAGTACAAGGTCTGAGAGCAACAGCCAAATTCCTGAGAAATAAACGAATAAAATTGGCAGATAATATTAAGTCTGATCACCTCACTGACTTCGGTATCCTTGTAGGGACAGACTACTACCATCGATTCATCGGTAGCCCTACTAAATATCAGGGCATAACCATGCTAAATTCTGCATGAGGCAAATTACTCTCAGGCCCAGTAATAAGCCTGAGAAGACCTATGCGTGCAGATAAACAATAACAGTAGAAATCTAAATTTGTCAGCTGATTATATATCTTCAGTAGCATTATACTAAGGAGATTACAGCCGACTATAGCAACAGAGGTTGATGTTAATATCATCATTTAAAGCTGAAGATGAGTTCATGAGGCCTCAGTGGCAAATCAGTGAACAGTAGCCTAAACAGCTACAAGTCACTGCAACCAATGTCACTGAACCCACTGCAGTCTCAGAACCATACTTGACTTTAATGATGGGCTATTTAATCCTCTGAATCAATTAACTAGATTAAACCCCAATAAATCTGACGACTGATTTTGATACATTTATTATTTAATCAAGATGAATTCCATGGGCCTCAGTGTTTATATATCAGTGAAAAGTTACCTGAACAAGCTTCAAGTTATATCTAATGTCACTGATTTCACTGCAGTCCCTGAATCATACTTGACTGTTGTACTTGATCACATTCAGTCCTCTGGGTTAAATAATATGTATTTAGGCTTGAATTTTAGCCTTTCAAGATTTAACAGGGAAATGAAATCGTATTAGACTTCTAACCCTTGTAACTCGAGTACGGGACATCTGTCCTGTACGAACAAACGCACAAATGTGTGATTACTAACTACTAACATCAAATTTATCTAATAATTCGAAGGAGGAGTATCGGTGTTCATCTGTTCTAAATAGGACTTCGACCCGTGAGCAGCCCCCGGGGAATTTTGTCGGAAAACCCGACACCATTTAATAATATTACATGCAATAGTCAGATAATGTTGCTGGTGTTGTATAAACAAGTTACCCATAGAAAATGTAGCTTGTAGTGAAATTTTTCCTCAATAGAAAATGGGATATCATTGCCACATAGTATTATAAATTCACCACCTATTCTGTTGGGAATTATTCATAAATACATTAGTCTTTGGACTTATTACATCATAAAAACATCTCCTTTGAATTAACTTAATTACCAGTATCAAAATAGAGTAAATGTGATCCTTCAATCACTTACTGACATCTAGACAGAGTAGGCCAGTAGCGTCAGGAGGAGGGAGTGGTCAGCCATTGTTGGTAGACCAGAGTCGTTGGAGCGAGTACAGCTCCTATAATTTCTCCTGGACGAGGTGTTATGGAGATCAGAGTAGCGTTCTACCATCATCAACACGCTGTCAACAACCACAAGGGAAGTGTCTTACCGAAACCCGTTTATCTAATCATTTCTGGCCAGTTAATGTTAGTAGATATAGGGTGGTCGGTTGGAACACAAATGATCGATTCAATAAAGGTAATTAAGCCTTGGTCCTTATCTTATCTATTAAACAGTGTTTTCTCTGATATAGCTGTCATAAATTATGATTCCAGCTTGACAGCTAATGCCCTTTGACAGGAACAAGAAGAGGGGCAAGAAGACTTGGTATATCAGTTACTGGGTGATGGAAGCTGCCTCACACGAGGATAATTTGGTGTCTACATCCTAGTTATATCTGGTGGACGTAGCCTGCTGTACAATAAGATAAGGAACCTCCTCAATGTATACCAATATATGTAGTTAATACCGTAGTTTGATTGGCTGCATATATATAAATTTAATATAAAACCCCCCTAATGTGAAAGGATCGATTTGTGAGATTATTGCAGAAACTCAGTCCACTTAATATCATACAAATTGCTATCGAAATAAACAAATTAACGTATATATAAATTCATATAAATTAAATAAATGTAAATCTCACATGTCGGTTCCCACAACTTTACCGGCCTTGGTGTGGATGCAGTGTGTCGATACGATACGCTGTCGTGACGCGACTCCTGGTTCAATCTTCACACACTGAGCGGACGTCTCCTCCGCCTGGGAGCCGCCGGATCACATTTTGTTTTGCGATTTAGATTTGATGCTACCGTTTGGCATCCCTATTCAATGGTCTGGTTGTACGAGGCCTGGCACACATATTGCCTTGGGTCACAGGATTGTTGGTAGAATTTTTTGTAAGAGTTCTGGCTGGTTTTCCCAGTTAGGCAACGGTGTCTGGCGCTGGCTTGGCCGAGAGGTGCCAGGAGTTAGTGGGTCTTGGTGGGCTCCTGGTGTGCCCTCAGTCTTGGTGGGTGGCTGACTTCTGCTCTGCCGGAGGCACTGGATGACTTTTGCATTTTAGCTGGGAGCCGAGTTTTTGGTTTTGCTACTCAGTGTTCTGTGTACTCACCTAGTTGTGCTTGCGGGGTTGAGCTCTGGCTCTTTGGTCCCGCCTCTCAACTGTCAATCAACTGATGTACAGATTCCTGAGCTTACTAGGCTCGATCTTAATTACATTTGAAACTGTGAATGGAGTCAGCTTCTACCACATCACTGCCTAATGCATTTTATGTGTTAACTACTCTGACACTGAAAAAGTTCTTTCTAACGTCCCTGTTGCTCATTTGGGTACTCAGTTTCCACCTGTGTCCCCTTGTTCGCGTAACTCCCGTGTTATAAGGTGGGGATATTGGGAGGAAATTAAAAGTTATTCAATTTTCTTCACAATTTATTTGCGGAATGGTGAAGAAAAGGGCTGCAACTGGGCCAAGTTTCAGCATCACAACCTAAATAAAAAGGGAGAAAAAAAATGCATAACGTATTATGCAACGAATTTTCAACATTTTCAAAAACTCTCAGGGAACACATGTGTTAACTAAAATCATTTCTATAACACTCAGACATCACATTAGCATATAATAATGGATTTCTACAAGCAGTTTTATCAAAAAAAGTGTTTTGTGCAAAAATACAATTATTCAAATTTCCCCTTCCAAAAATATGCAATATATGATGTTTATAAATATTTATAAAATCAACAAATGGACTTTGAACTAAAATGTCTAGATAGGTTTGTAGAAGCACAAACTCTACATATAAGGTGTAATTTGCATGTAAATTGATTAATAAATGAAAGCTATGACACACCTTGAAGTTGTAAATTACTTACCTGAGTAAAATACGATCAAAGTTTGGCCACGTGTAGCCGAGCTTGACGTCGACCGATTTCGTTCATAATTGGCACCCTTGCAGACAGGCATCCGTTCTACAAGGTGTGTAAGTTCCATGCAAATTCCCTGATAACAAACGGAAAAAAATAAATATATATATATATATATATATGCCTGCACATATATATATTACAATTATTTATTACAAAATATCCAATTATAACACTAAAACATACTAACCTATTGTAATTGGTTAGTACGGACCCACAATCCTTCGAATTGTGGGTCCTCAAGGTGGCACTGCAATGGGCACTAATAAGCACCTGTCCCCTACCTGGGATCACCTTCCTCAGGAGCCTGTCTTGGCTTGGTGGTGCGTGTCGTTGGTTTCTGCATCACCTTCTCCTCTCTACTGAAGTATCAATCAGTTATATCACTCATTAGTCAAGGAAGGTGTGTGAGGAGGGTCGAGGAAGGTGAGTGACGCACCCCTCACTGCTGAACCTGGGAGGCCACCACAATCATTTCACTCGATATTACTCGTCTTTGCGCTAAAGTGGCTTTCTTTTCCTGATAAAGACGGCGAGCGAGTGCCATATTTGCTGCTCTAATCTTGTGACTCTTCCTCTTACATGTCATTGTGCAGTAGAGGCAAGAAATGCAATATTCAGGAGCGAGAATAGAGCGCGCGTCGACAGAGGCTCCTCACTCAACAGGACACAACATGTGACTGCTGGCGTTGTAACTCACACACCCCCACTAGGAGGAGACAGTTGCCAATGAGTGTATATTTTATATTGATACATACAGAGTTATTTCCGACATTATTACGAAAAATTTGACATTTAGAACGTACGACGCAATACCTTCTGCGCGCCACAGCCACGGGGCGCCGGATTCTGACCAATTACGCATGGAAATGCACCATAAATACATCAAATTATATCATAAAATTATTGGGATTGCACCACAGTGTTGCCAGAACTACGTAGTATTTTTATAAATTTTTAAAAAATTTACGATTTTTCCCGAATTTTTTCGTAAGTACCCCCCCCAGTTTATTTTTATCTGCCCTGTCAATTCTTCTGAGAATTTTGTAGGTAGTGATCATGTCATCCCCTAACTCTTCTGTCTTCTAGTGTCGTGAGGTGCATTACTCGCAGCCTTTCTTCGTAACTCATACCTCTTAGTTCTGGGACTAGCCTAGTGGCATATCTCGAACTTTTTCAAGCTTTTTCTTGTGCTTGACAAGGTACAGGCTCCATGCTGGGGCCGCATACTGAAGGGTTGGTCTTACATATGTGGTATACAAGGTTCTGAATGATTCCTTACACAGGTTCCTGAAGGCAGTCCTGATGTTAGCCAGCCTCGCATACGCCGCAAATGTTATTCTTTTGATGTGGACTTCAGGAGACAGGGTTGGTGTGATATCAACTCCTAGATCCTTCTCTCTGTCCGTTTCATGAAGGACTTCTTCTCCCATTCTTTATCCTGTGTCTGGCCTCATGTTTCCACTGCCTAGTTTCATTACCTTACATTTACTCAGGTTGAACTTTAATAGCCATTTGGTCGACCATTCATGCAGTCTGTCAAGGTCATCTTGTAGTCTCATACTGTCTTCCTTAGTCTTAATCCTCCTCATAATTTTTGCATCATCAGCAAACAATGAGAGGAATGATTCTATACCATCTGAAAGATCATTTACATATATAAGAAACAGAATGGTTCCAAGGACTGAATCCTGCGGGACGCCACTGGTGATGTCTCGCCAATCTGAGACCTCAACCTGCACAGTGACTCGCTGCTTTCTGTTACTTAGGTATTTCCTTGTTCAATATGTGGGGCGGGTCCGGTGCTTGTCACCTTGTGGGACTCCTGGGGCTCCCCAATCATCTGCCTCTCTGCATTTCTTTGCTGCGAGGCATATTAGTTTCCAGTGATTGGCATCACTCATTTCACGATTAACCTTGGCATTTCCTTTTTCAAGGCCCTCGCTATTAACCTTTCACGGGTATGCTGGGGTACATCCGTTTACATGATCGTCGTCGTCCTTAAATCAACCAGAACAACATCACCTCAGACACGACTCCTGGTTCTACAGACTCATGGTTCATCCTTGACGTCCAGCGGACGTCTGGACGCCTCGTCCACCTGGGAGCCACTGGAACATATTCTTTTTTGCAATTTGGATTTGATACTGCCGTTTGGCATTCCTCTTCAACAGTCCCGGTTATACAATGCCTGGTGCACATATCGCCTTATGTCGTGGGATTGTTGACAGATTTTTTTTTACATGTTCTGGCTGGTTCTCCGGGCGGGGTGACGATGTCTGGTGCCGGCTTGGCCAAGAAGTGCCGTTAGTTGGTGGATCTTAGTGTGCTCATAGCCGTGGTGGGCGGCCGGCTTCTGCTCTGTCGGAGAGCACTGGATGCCTTTGGGGTTTAGGTGGAGGCCGAGTTTTTGGTTTGACTACCAAGTGTTCTCTGTGCGGGTCTGGTGCTTGTCGCCCTGAGGGACTCTTGGGGCTCCCCAATCATCTGCCTGCCTGCATTTCTTTGCCGTGAGGCATATTAGTGTCCAGTGATTATTAACATCACTCAATTTCCGATTGGGATTTGCGTTTCACCTTTCTGGGCTTCCCGATTAACCCGTCATGGGTTCGCCAGGGTGCATCCAATCCCACGATCGTCGTCGCCCCTAAATCAACAACAACAACAACAACAACAACAACTCCTGGTTAAACCTTGATGGTGAGCTGATGTCTGAGTGCTTCCTTTATCTGCGAGCCACCAGATCATGTTCTGTTTTGCGATTTGTATTTGATACTGCTGTTTGGCATTTCTTTTCAATGGTTCGGTTTATGCGACGCTTGGTACACATATCGCCTCAGGTCATGGGATTGTTGATAGATTGTTTAACATTTTCTGGCTGGTTCTTCCTGTGGAGTGACGGTGTCCGGCGCCGGTTTGGTTGATAAGTGCGAGAAGTTAGTGGGTCTTGGTAGGCTCCTGGTGTGCCCTCAGACGTGGGTGAGTAGCTGGATTATCCTCTGCCGGAGGGCACTGTATAACTTCTGCATTTTAGTTTGAGGCCGAATTTTTGGTTCTGCTATTCGGTGTTTTCTGTGGGGGGGTGGGGCCGGTGCTTGTCACCCCCTGGTGGACCCCTGGGGCTCTCTAATCATCTGCCCGCCTATGCATCTACATAGGCTGTGAGGCACATTAGTTTCCACTGACAAGCGACATTCATTTTGCCATTAGGCTTTGCGATTAATCCCACGATCGTCGTCGCCCCTAAATAAACAATCACAACAGCACCTCTGACGTACAAGCTGCTTAATTTCAGCTGTTATATCTCCATGAATACACATAAAGGTAAATATAAAGCAAGACGGACTATTTTAAAAAGACAAATGTGTGTCGTGCGATAAACTGTAGGAGGGGTGTGAGGACACACCCCAATCTGTCCTCCTAAGGTTCCCAACGACAAGAAACGGGCGTACTGAAGTGTCCTTATCCTAACCTACCAGATGATCCAAAACAGAAAATGGGACAGTATGTCAATTGTGCGAGCCGCTTCCATTTTCTAGTAAGACAATTTTTGGCCTGATGTAGAGTATATGTCAAACTGGGACGTTCTATTAGTATGATGGGTTGAACAACGACGCGACACCAGCAAGGAGCCAGATTCCCTCACACGAGTAAACATATCTCCACCAAATCAAGAAGTCACACCATGGTCATACACATTTTGTTTTAGCTGTTTTATGTCCGTGGACATTGGTATAATTGTGTAAACTTTAGCTATAAAATTGATCAAAGTGTTCACACACACCGTTTAAAAATGATAGGTGCGTGAAATATAAAATAATATTGCGATTGGAGTGTGGAGCACCAGCTGACGGAGCTCACAGACACCATCACACCAATCTACCATAAATGGCACCTGGAGCTGCCGTGAGGTACAGACGTGTCGTCCGGCCTCTGGTATTTTGGGGTGTTTGCCGTTTTTCGTCGCCAGGGGGTGTGGGCGTCCCCACCCTCCCTGCAGTTGCTGTTTGGCTAGTGGTGACGTCGCACGCTTGCGATGGGGGTCTCTCTCCCTCCCTGTGTTGAGAGTAAACTCCGTGGGACTGGAGTTTACAGGCCGTGTTGGCTATCCTTTAGTTGAGCTTGTCATGTGTGACATGCTCCATGTCCCGGTCGACGACGTCTACGGAATTGAGCTGGTAACTGCTCACTGGGTTATTATCAAGTTGGCGGGGGAGGAGGTGTATTGTGCTTTCCTCCGCCGTTACGCCGTTACGAGGGGCGTTCCTTGTCGCTGCCGGATGGTGCCGCCTCTGTGACCATTACAGACCGTAGTGGTGCCCTGACCTACGTGAGTGTGCACGGGGCGCCCTTGGAGTTTCCCGAAGATCTACTCCGGCATTACTTCCAGCAGTTTGGCGCGGTCGTCAGTGTGCGGGTGCACATGCTGTCCTCAGGGAGGTATAAGGGTATGCAGACGAACATTCATACCCTTGGGATGCGCCTGAAGTCTGACATCCCTTCTTCGGTCCGGCTTCTGGGGTACTACGTCCGGGTTTACTATGCCCGGCAACCCCGTACCTGCTTTCGGTGTGGCCTGTTGGGGCATCAGGCTGCCGGGTGCTCGGAAGCTGCTGTCGCCCCTGTGAACCTGTTCCAGGAGGATTATTTCCCGCCGCTCCCTGTTAGGGTGGATTCCGTGGGCGAGGATGTTGACGTCCCGTTGGCTGTTGCGGCTCCCCCTGCATCGCCCAGCAGTCCTCCTGATGGTGCGGCTCCTCCTCCGGGTGTTCCGGTGCCGTCGGCTGATCTTCCTACCCCTGTCGCTGTCACAGCTGCTCCCGGGGGTCTTTCAGAAGGTCTCTGCGTGTCGTCGACGTCTTCGTCTTCCTCGTCTCCTGCTGCTGCATCTGGCCCTGCGCCTTCGCTGGTTGTTTCGGCTGAGCTGGGTGCTGGGGGGCTGTGGAGCGTCCTGTTGTGTGCGGCCCGGTTCCCCCTGCAGTCGAGGCTGCTGCTGTCATGCGACGGGCATCGGTTCGCACGGTTTGTGAAGCCCGTGGTTCTGGGTCAGCCTCTGGCTCTGAGGATGTCCGGCCGGAGCTCAAACGGTCCCGGCGTTTTTCTACTGCTTGGGCTGATGTGTAGGATTTCGACACCGGTGGGTCTTCTGGTGATGATGTGGTGGATCCGGGTGCTTCGCGATCTATGTCGATGGTGGTTGCTGACGTCCATGTGCCTGCTGATGACGACGATTGTGCATACGATTCACCTCCTGTTCTTTCTTCTGCAGAAGGTTCTCCACAGTGGGGGGTGGTCGCTCCTACGGATGTAGGTGGTGTGGGTGCTGGTGCGGGCTGTGACCTCATGTTGTTGCAGAAGAAGGATGTTCGGCGTGGGGGGCCCCTGCAGGTGACACGTCCGGTGGTTGCTGCGGAGCCCTGTGGAACTGCCAAGGAGGCACCAAGTGCGCTGCCCGTTGCCCGGCCCCGTGGGGGGAAGCCCCTACCAATCGTCTTGGCCTCCGGCGTAGCATATGATAGGAAGAAAAACCCTTTGTCGTTTTACTTTGTTGAACACGTGCAGCCTGTTCCGTGGTGCCCCTCGACCGTCTGGGTTCCGCAGGCTCGGTGTTTTGTTGAGGGTGTGCCGGACTTGATGCCTGATCCTCGTACGGCCCATGCTCACCATGTTCCGGACAACATCATGTTGCTTTGGGAGGCGTATTGTATTCGTTTCCCGGCGGCGGAGTGGCCGGAAAAGTATGAGCAATCTGAGTAGTTTGTGTGATTGCTGTGTGTCTAGTGTATGCAAGGGACCTGTGGTATGTTCTGCTATGCGTTGTATTTCTTGTGAGCCCTTCAGGCCGGTGTTATTTTTAGTTTTCTCCATGTCCCTGTTTATTGTGTTCCTTACATGTTTTAACAATATTTTGTGTGTAGCTATATCATCTCCTGCTTCTCTGTTCATTTGCCTCTGTTGTAATATGTGCCCCTCTGGCTATGATGTTTGCCCTAGTGTGTTCTGTGCTTGTGCCTCTCTTTTTATTTCTTGCACTGCAAGTGGTTAGTTGTGCATGTTCTTGTTTATTGTTTGTGTTGTTATTGTGCCATGTGTGGCTTATGTTTCTGTTTCTTGGCTTGTTGTATATTATATAATTTTATAATTTTGTATTTTTATATTTGTCTTTTTTGTTATTTGTTCTCCTTATGCTTTCCCTGTGTGTTATGATGTTTGTTTTTGTTTTATGTGTTATTGTGTTTTGTGTATTGCTAGCCTGTTTAAGCTATTTTCTCTTGTGTTCTGTTGATGTTTGTTCTTGTACTGTGCTGTCGGTCCTTCAGGCCGGTGGTTTTTTGTTTTGCTTATTCTGTTTCTTCTGTTCTTTTTACTCTATTTATTGCCTTATACTTGCATGCTTGCATGTAAAAATAAAAATAAAAAAAATAAAAACTACCATAACAGTCTACATACCACTGTGTATGGTATCACATCAAAGTGTTTATCTACTCTGTGGACAGTTACTGTGTTGTCAAATAACAACACTACAAGTTAATTAAATGAGAAGCAGAGTGAAGTGGGAGGTAGAGAAACAATGATGCCTGAAACAACAGTTGAAGTAGCCATACCACCCCCCTCCCCTCCATGCACTCTCAGCACCATGTGTGGTGCACAGTTATCATTGTGGCACATCTCTCAGCACAGTGTGTGATGTACAGGTATCATTGTGGCACATCTCTAAGCACAGTGTGTGATGCACAGGTACCATTGTGGCACATCTCTCAGCACAGTGTGTGATGCACAGTTATCATTGTGGCACATCTCTCAGCACAGTGTGTGATGCACAGTTATCATTGTGGCACATCTCTCAGCACAGTGTGTGATGCACAGGTATCATTGTGGCACATCTCTCAGCACAGTGTGTAGTGCACAGTTATCATAAATATCCGAATCATACCATCATATCCGAAATATGTATAATAATTTTTTTCTACTTCTCAGTGCTCACGAATGTTGAGTAATTTATTTGTTTATCGTTCACATATTAACAGAATGACAAATATTTCTATGTCACACGACTATAAATAACAAGTTTTTATTATGTTAGAACACATAACTATTAAATTTCAGTTGAGAGGAGCGAGAGCGTTTGGCGGTGTTGCCATGTGTCGTGATATTTCATGGGAATGTTGCCAGAAACCACAAGTATATTCATTTATCTGCCTTGTCATGTGTGAGTTGGTTATTATATGTATATGTATTATATTCTTTAGTTTCCTGTCACCCATTTTCATCTTGCTTAAGAATGAAGATGAATATACACATTTACACTCTGCTGAAGTATGACCACTGTGGGAGAGTTGTGATTCATTTTACAGTATGGGGGAGAGTTATACACCGAGAATATCCGTTGTATAGCCCCGCCTCCATATAGCCTCGTCTCCATACATATTGTGTGGCTAAAGGCAAGCCTACCAAATTAGCGACCTTGCCTGTGAAGTACCTTTGTGGCGGTTAACCACGGGAAGGGAAGGGAACTATCATGAGAAAGCACCGAACCATTAAGACTACAAAGCACTGAGAAGGGGTCAGGATAAGAAATTGGGATGGGACGGGAGGAAGGAATGGTGCCCAACCACATGGAGGGAGCTGAGGGCGAGGGAGCTGTGGGCGTGGGAGCTGAGGACGTGGGAGCTGAGGCCATGGGAGTTGAGGGCCTTTGAGTTGAGGACGGGTGAGCTGAGGGCGTGGGAGCTGAGGCTGTGGGAGCTGAGGGCGTGTGAGCTGAGGGCGTGGAAGCTCTGGGCGTGGGAGCTGTGATGGGTGACCCCTCCCTGCCTGTGTCGGGTGACCCCCTTCCTGCATGTGACGGGTGACCCCTCCCTGTATGTGACGGGTGACCCCTCCCTGTATGTGACGGGTGACCCCCTCCCTGCATGTGACGGTTGACCCCTCCCTGCATGTGACGGGTGACCCCTCCCTGCATGTGACGGGTGACCCCTCCCTGCATGTGACGGGTGACCCCTCCCTGCATGTGACGGGTGACCCCTCCCTGCATGTGACGGGTGACCCCTCCCTGCATGTGACGGGTGACCCCTCTCTGCATGTGACGGGTGACTCCTCCCTGCATGTGACGGGTGACCCCTCCCTGCATGTGACGGGTGACCCCTCCCTGCATGTGACGGGTGACCCCTCCCTGCGACGGGTGACCCCTCCCTGCATGTGACGGGTGACCCCTCCCTGCATGTGACGGGTGACCCCTCCCTGCATGTGACGGGTGACCCCTCCCTGCGACGGGTGACCCCTCCCTACATGTGACGGGTGACCCCTCCCTGCATGTGACGTGTGACCCCTCCCTGCATGTGACGGGTGACCCCTACCTGCATGTGACGGGTGACCCCTCCCTGCATGTGACGGGTGACCCCTCCCTGCATGTGACGGGTGACCCCTCCCTGCATGTGACGGTTGACCCCTCCCTGCGACGGGTGACCCCTCCCTGCATGTGACGGGTGACCCCTCCCTGCATGTGACGGGTGACCCCTCCCTGCATGTGACGGGTGACCCCTTCCTGCATGTGAGGGGAGACCCCTCTCTGCATGTGACGGGTGACTCCTCCCTGCATGTGACGGGTGACCCCTCCCTGCATGTGACGGGTGACCCCTCCCTGCATGTGACGGTTGACCCCTCCCTGCGACAGGTGACCCCTCCCTGCATGTGACGGGTGACCCCTCCCTGCATATGACGGGTGACCCCTCCCTGCATGTGACGGTTGACCCCTCCCTGCGACGGGTGACCCCTCCCTGCATGTGACGGGTGACCCCTCCCTGCATGTGACGGGTGACCCCTCCCTGCATGTGACGGGTGACCCCTTCCTGCATGTGAGGGGAGACCCCTCTCTGCATGTGACGGGTGACTCCTCCCTGCATGTGACGGGTGACCCCTCCCTGCATGTGACGAGTGACCCCTCCCTGCATGTGACGGGTGACCCCTCCCTGCATGTGACGGGTGACCCCTCCCTGCGACGGGTGACCCCTCCCTACATGTGACGGGTGACTCTTCCCTGCATGTGACGGGTGACCCCTCCCTGCATGTGACGGGTGACCCCTCCCTGCATGTGACGGGTGACCCCTCCCTGCATGTGACGGGTGACCCCTTCCTGCATGTGAGGGGAGACCCCTCTCTGCATGTGACGGGTGACTCCTCCCTGCATGTGACGGGTGACCCCTCCCTGCATGTGACTGGTGACTCCTCCCCGCATGTGACGGGTGACCCCTCCCTGCATGTGACGGGTGACCCCTCCCTGCATGTGACGGGTGACCCCTCCCTGCATTTGACGGGTGACCCCTCCCTGCATGTGACGGGTGACCCCTACTTGCATGTGACGGGTGACCCCTCCCTGCATGTGACGGGTGACCCCTCCCTGCATGTGACGGGTGACCCCTCCCTGCATGTGACGGGTGACTCCTCCCTGCATGTGACGGGTGACCCCTCCCTGCATGTGACTGGTGACTCCTCCCTGCATGTGACGGGTAACCCCTCCCTGCATTTGACGGGTGACCCCTCCCTGCATGTGAAGGGTGACCCCTCCCTACATGTGACGGGTGACCCCTCCCTGCATGTGACGGGTGACCCCTCCCTGCATGTGACGGGTGACTCCTCCCTGCATGTGACGGTTGACCCCCTCCCTGCATGTGAAGGGTGACCCCTCCCTGCATGTGACGGGTGACCCCTCCCTGCATGTGAGGGGAGACCCCTCCCTGCATGTGACGGGTGACCCCTCCCTGCATTTGACGGGTGACCCCTCCCTGCATGTGAAGGGTGACCCCTCCCTACATGTGACGGGTGACCCCTCCCTGCATGTGACGGGTGACCCCTCCCTGCATGTGACGGGTGACTCCTCCCTGCATGTGACGGTTGACCCCCTCCCTGCATGTGAAGGGTGACCCCTCCCTGCATGTGAAGGGTGACCCCTCCCTGCATGTGAAGAGTGACCCCTCCCTGCATGTGACGGGTGACCCCTCCCTACATTTGACGGGTGACCCCTCCCTGCATGTGACGGGTGACCCCTCCCTGCATGTGACGGGTGACCCTTCCCTACATGTGACGGGTGACCCCTCCCTGCATGTGACGGGTGACCCCTCCCTGCATGTGACGGGTGACCCCTACCTGCATGTGACGGGTGACCCTTCCCTACATGTGACGGGTGACCCCTCCCTGCATGTGACGGGTGACCCCTCCCTGCATGTGACGGGTGACCCCTACCTGCATGTGACGGGTGACCCTTCCCTACATGTGACGGGTGACCCCTCCCTGCATGTGACGGGTGACCTTAGCAACGTCAGATATACCATATGTCATGACAGCACTCCAGGGCAGCTGTGTGTTTTGGTACACATCACACACCTGGCCTCACACATCACACATCTGGCCTCACGTATCACACATCTGGCCTCACGTATCACACACCTGGCCTCACATATAACACACCTGGCCTCACACATCACACACCTGGCCTCACACATCACACACCTGGCCTCACATATAACACACCTGGCCTCACACATCACACACACCTGGCCTCACACATCACACACCTGGCCTCACACATCACACACCTGGCCTCACATATCACACACCTGGCCTCACACATCACACACCTGGACTCACATATAACACACCTGACCTAACTTAGCCAAGTTAGAATGTATTTAGGTACATGGAGTGAAGTGATCTCCCAAAAATGAGTGATCTTACAAGTGATGACCATTAATGAGGTGTTGACCTCATTGTTGCATAGTCTTACCACAGAGAGTTCTGAAGCTCCTTTTTTTAATATCAGTTCGGTGACATTTTATCTAAAATGTTTATTGGAGAGTAATGGGTGGTGTGAGCCCTAGTAATGAGGAGAGGCGTGGAAGAGGCATTAGTGGGTGATGGGATATTAAATCCTGGTGTTAAGAGGTGATCTTGTTGTCCTATTAGGGAGAGAAACCTGTTATTAAATTAACTGTGTAAGGTTTAGTGATAAGTGTCTGGATGTGCCCGGGGACCTCGTCCTTAGTGGAGTATTATGTGCCCGGGGACGTCATCCTTAGTGGAGTATTATGTGCCCGGGGACCTCGTCTTTGGTGGAGCATTATGTGCCTGGGGACCTCGTCTTTGGTGGAGTATTATGTGCCCGGGGACCTCGTCCTTGGTGGAGCATTATGTGCCCGGGGACCTCGTCTTTGGTGGAGTATTATGTGCCCGGGGACCTCGTCTTTGGTGGAGTATTATGTGCCCGGGGACCTCATCCTTAGTGGAGTATTATGTGCCCGGGGACCTCGTCCTTAGTGGGGTATTATGTGGCCGGGAGCTCGTCCTTGGTGGAGTATTATGTGCCCGGGGACCTCGTCCTTAGTGGAGTATTATGTGCCCGGGGACCTCGTCCTTGGTGGAGCATTATGTGCCTGGGGACTTCGTCCTTGGTGGAATATTATGTGCCCGGGGACCTCGTCCTTGGTGGAGCATTATGTGCCCGGGGACCTCATCCTTAGTGGAGTATTATGTGCCCGGGGACCTCGTCCTTAGTGGAGTATTATGTGCCCGGGGACCTCGTCTTTGGTGGAGTATTATGTGCCCGGGGACCTCGTCCTTGGTGGAGCATTATGTGCCCGGGGACCTCGTCCTTGGTGGAGTATTATGTGCCCGGGGACCTCGTCCTTGTGGAGCATTATGTGCCCGGGGACCTCATCCTTAGTGGAGTATTATGTGCCCAGGGACCTCGTCCTTGGTGGAGCATTATGTGCCCGGGGACCTCGTCCTAGTGGAGCATTATGTGCCCGGGGACCTCGTCCTGGTGGAGCATTATGTGCCCGGGGACCTCGTCCTTGGTGGAGTATTATGTGCCCGGGGACCTCGTCCTGGTGGAGCATTATGTGCCCGGGGACCTCATCCTTAGTGGAGTATTATGTGCCCGGGGACCTCGTCCGTAGAGGAGTATTATGTGCCCGGGGACCTCGTCCTGGTGGAGCATTATGTGCCCGGGGACCTCGTCCTTGGTGGAGCATTATGTGCCCGGGGACCTCGTCCTTGGTGGAGTATTATGTACCCTGGGACCTCGTCCTTAGTGGAGTATTATGTGCCCGGGGACCTCGTCCTGGTGGAGCATTATGTGCCCTGGGACCTCGTCCATGGTGGAGTATTATGTGCCCAGGGACCTCGTCCTTGGTGGAGCATTATGTGCCCGGGGACCTCGTCCTGGTGGAGCATTATGTGCCCTGGGACCTCATCCTTAGTGGAGTATTTTGTGCCCAGGGACCTCGTCCTTGGTGGAGCATTATGTGCCCGGGGACCTCGTCCTTGGTGGAGTATTATGTACCCGGGGACCTCGTCCTTAGTGGAGTATTATGTGCCCGGGGACCTCGTCCTTGGTGGAGCATTATGTGCCTGGGGACTTCGTCCTTGGTGGAATATTATGTGCCCGGGGACCTCGTCCTTGGTGGAGTATTATGTGCCCGGGGACCTCGTCCTTGGTGGAGTATTATGTGCCCGGGGACCTCGTCCTTGGTGGAGTATTATGTGCCCGGGGACCTCGTCCTTAGTGGAGTATTATGTGCCCGGGGACCTCGTCCTGGTGGAGCATTATGTGCCCTGGGACCTCGTCCTTGGTGGAGTATTATGTGCCCGGGGACCTCGTCCTTGGTGGAGTATTATGTGCCCGGGGACCTCGTCCTTGGTGGAGTATTATGTACCCGGGGACCTCGTCCTTAGTGGAGTATTATGTGCCCGGGGACCTCGTCCTGGTGGAGCATTATGTGCCCTGGGACCTCGTCCTTGGTGGAGTATTATGTGCCCGGGGACCTCGTCCTTGGTGGAGCATTATGTGCCCGGGGACCTCGTCCTGGTGGAGCATTATGTGCCCTGGGACCTCATCCTTAGTGGAGTATTTTGTGCCCAGGGACCTCGTCCTTGGTGGAGCATTATGTGCCCGGGGACCTCGTCCTTGGTGGAGTATTATGTACCCGGGGACCTCGTCCTTAGTGGAGTATTATGTGCCCGGGGACCTCGTCCTTGGTGGAGCATTATGTGCCCGGGGACCTCGTCCTTGGTGGAGCATTATGTGCCTGGGGACTTCGTCCTTGGTGGAATATTATGTGCCCGGGGAACTCGTCCTTGGTGGAGTATTATGTGCCCGGGGACATCGTCCTTGGTGGAGTATTATGTGCCCGGGGACCTCGTCCTTGGTGGAGTATTATGTGCCCGGGGACCTCGTCCTTGGTGGAGTATTATGTGCCCGGGGACCTCGTCCTTAGTGGAGTATTATGTGCCCGGGGACCTCGTCCTTGGTGGAGCATTATGTGCCTGGGGACTTCGTCCTTGGTGGAATATTATGTGCCCGGGGACCTCGTCCTTGGTGGAGTATTATGTGCCCGGGGACCTCGTCCTTGGTGGAGTATTATGTGCCCGGGGACCTCATCCTTGGTGGAGTATTATGTGCCCGGGGACCTCGTCCTGGTGGAGCGAGAACTTCCTCACAAGACCTCTTTCATGAAGTGACAACTTTTCAAGGGTCAATTAAGGTGCAGTAAGTACAGGAAGCTGACATAAAGCACTCTACCGGAGCTTCTCACAGGAAGGAGGCGATACCTGTAACTATTATACTTTATATTATATCCCGGTGTTATATTTTATGATACAATAGGTTGGTTGTGGAACTGCGCCATGGACTTTGAAAACTGGGAGAGTCTCACAAAGGTTTCCTCTCCCTGACCCTGACGAGTCCATGCTGCGAGCTTCAAACAACAGACAGAATAATTCAGCAGTTAAAACCTCTCTTTACATGTCCAGGACTGGTGGCTTCCCATATCCGGAGCGAGCCCAAACGTCTTTGTCCCCACTGGAACCGGAAATTGCGGTCTGAAATTGGAGTAATCAGTCATCTCCAGACCCACTCAAAATGGATGACATTTTGTGGTATTCATCGACTGTTGTATAACAATGACAATGGTAAGGAGACACAACCAAAATACAGTTGTCTGAAGGGAGTCAGCCAAGCAAACAGCTATGACGGAGGTAAGTCATCAATATGATGAACAAGTTGCAAGAGCTGCATGTGAATTAGATCATTTCGGGATGAACAAAAGTGCAACGAGGGGGGGGGGGGGAGGGGGGGTAAATGTAATGGGGGAAAAATAATTATAAATTCACTTCACATATTACTGTATCGTGTGACTACAAATGACAATTGTTCTCTCTCTCTCTCTCTCTCTCTCTCCCTCTTCCTTCTTTCTCTCTCTCTCTCTCTCTCTCTCTCTCTCTCTCCCTCTTCCTTCTTTCTCTCTCTCTCTCTCTCTCTCTCTCTCTCTCTCTCTCTCTCTCTCTCTCTCTCTCTCTCTCTCTCTCTCTCTCTCTCTCTCTCTCTCTCTCTCTCTCTCTCCCCCTCTTCCTTCTTTCCCTCTCTCTCTCTCTCTTCTTTCCCTCTCTCCCTTCTTTCTCTTCTTTACCCTCTCTCCCTTCTCTCTCTTCTTTCCCTCTCTCTCTCTTTTTAATTAAGACTAGGGTTCGTATGGGCTGTCAAATGACGTAACTAGTGAAACTGCAAGCAAGAGCTGTTATCCTACCTCAGCTCATATGAAGGCTGCTCATAGACACTCATTTTTTTCATGAGCCTCTTATATGCATCAGTAGGAATAGCCATTATTCATTAGGTAACAATCATATAAGGAACTGGATGATCCTGAACCAACTGTGTGCCTTCATGTGATCAGTTGATTTGATCTCCCATGTATCAACCTGTTGAGCAAACAAGTTCCAGATGCGAATCAACCTAGAAGTGAATGATCGCAGATGGAGTGATGTTCTTATGACAGGTAATTCCAGCATGAGACAGTTTAAGGTTGAGAGTCTAGTATTACGGATGGCAACTACTGGTAGACCACGGAGTTGGGCCAGGTGCAGAACTTTGAGGCTGTTGGGATTGTACATAACAGTTAGACCAACAAAGTCATGATGGTGTTTCAGGCTCTGATGTTCAGACCGTTCCCACCAGACTTGGTCAAGACAAGAGATAAGCCTTCTTGCCCATCTCTCCACTTTGTTCAACAGTCTGATGAATGATGGGGGGCAGGTGCTCCAGGAAAGGGGAGCATACTCTAGATGCAGCGAACTTATGCTTCGTATTGTGGGAAATTTTACTCACCATTCTATATTATTATCTAAGAAATGTATTATTTCAATATCATTTCAAATTCAATATCAAAATCATATCAGAATCACTACAGATTCATTATATATCTGGATCCTACATGACAATGCCTATGATCACGTACGACTATAGGGCCCTTGGTTGCCTACGTGACTTTGTGCATGATTTCTCAAGGATCCAGAAGCTTCAAGAATGATTTCATAATTTATAAACTATTGGTACAATTGAATCGATTTCCAGTACGGATTAAATCAAATCCTTAATAAGAATCAGTAGTACTATCAAGTACTACTTATTATCTTTAAATCCTATATCTAATTATATTATAATCACATCTTATCTCAATTATATGTCTAGACAGTAAAAATAATCAATCAATATTCATTGAAGGCTACCTTCTCCAAAAAGAAGGGAGTAGCCAACTCGGGAGTAAGTAACCTAGAGGCGCCCAAGGGCAGATCGTGTTTGTTTACAAAATAGTGAACATGTGTGACAGTGCTTAGCAAATAATTTCAGCTTAGGACACCTTATTCAATTATCTTCTAACACCAGTGGTTACTCTCCAGAACTGGGGGAGTACCTGGATGCAATATAAACAAGGAAAATCGTAGAACATTATCTAAATAAGAGTATAGTGTGGAGCTCACTCACCCAGTGTGATGCCGTCTCCACCATCATCATCTATCCTATCTTACCTTATTGCAACCACAATTAAGGACATAATCAATTAGCAACGCTACCAGAACATTATACAGCAAAGCTGTGACATAAAATATCATGCTTAGGCTCTACAAGCAAGTTATCCGGTCTGGCACACTTGTCAGACAGGCACTCGGCATTCAGCGAAGTATATTGAATGTTAACGTGATATTATTTGGCCAATTGAATGCTTGTATAACTTTAAAATATCCAATAAGTCTGTCTGTCGGTTACAGAGTGAAGCTATGCCTCATATTTCAGTAAGTTTATTAATATTATAGAGCAGCGACTGAATCTCTTCCGAACCCCTAGACACTCTTTTGAGATTCATAACCTCATGAGTGTCCCATGTATGGAAAAAGCTTCAGTCAGGCTGACTGAAACTTCATATAAATTGAATATATCTTACATATACTTGAACATTTAGATTAAGTTAATAATTGCTTACTTAGTTATCATATGTCTCATCTTATCTGCAGTCTCCGTGGTGTAGTGGTAAGACACTCGCCTAGCGTTTCCGCGAGCGCTATGTCATGGGTTCGTATCCTGGCCGGGGAGGATTTACTGGGCGCAATTCCTTAACTGTAGCCTCTGTTTAACGCAACAGTAAAATGTGTACTTGGATGAAAAAAAGATTCTTCGCGGCAGGGGATCGTATTCCAGGGACCATAGGATTAAGGACTTGCCCGAAACGCTACGCGTACTAGTGGCTGTACAAGAATGTAACAACTCTTGTATATATCTCAATATAAGTTTATCTAATTGAATTTAATCTCTTGAATTTAGTTAATTGTACTTAGGCCACATTTAAGGTCATTTAATATACTTCCACAATTCAAATTGTTGTGTTTATAGTAAATGAATATTGGCTGTTAATAGTTATGGTGCTAGGCTGGACTGTGTACATGTTTAAATCCCTGATTTAAACAGAACCAGTGTTCAGTCATAAAACTGAATTTATTAAATCTTATCCTTGTATTAAAAATACAAGCTGATGTGAGATAATTGCCTACAGGTGGATTGTGGATCTTCAATCAACTTCTTCATTCACCCCCACCTGCCCCTTACAGCCCACAGTCTGTCATTAGGAAAAAAAGAAAACACTTTAGTTGAATTAATTTTGCAACAGTAATTTTTGAATTTTGTACAGTACAAGTCCCTATTAGTTCTCTCATATCAATCCCGGCAGTTTTTCCCCCACAATTATGGTCTTTCGAACCTAGAAGATTATTCCAGTTAACTAGGACCAATTTATGGTCCTTTGAACCTAGATAGTAGAATATTTTAATATCAAATACATTAGAAACTTCTTGATTTTGCATTGGAATAATTTTTACATATTATAGCCTAACCTAGCTAACAGCCAATGTTTATAATATCTATATATCTAAGTGAACAAATTGTTGCAGTGGTATAAGGCCACCTTATCCATTACCTAGTAAGCATTCATAGCATACTAGTAACTGTTCTGTTAAAAAACCACAGTACTTAATTTTATCAGTGTCACAGACACAACTGCATCTGAATCATATATATCATTATATACCTCACTTGTGGTAACATATAAACACATTTAAGTGTATTATCCAGCATAATCTGTAATTAACTGATTTTCAGAGCTGCTCATTACTAAATACTCTTTTAAAAAAGTGTTTTTAACACTGTAAGAGCATTTCATTACAATATATCCATAATCAACTGTATTAAACCCTATTACAGGTAAAACCAGTAGATAATTCTACTGTATTTTATCAAACCCCTATTAGGGTAATAGATCTTGTAATAATTTTGCAAAAAAAGTGCCATATTGTAATTTTAAAACATTATTACCAAATTTACCGATTTGGTGCATTTGGATGAAAAATCAAATTATTTCACTTTTTGACAATTGAGCACCTGCTACATCCAGATTCCAGGAAGGACGATCTTTGGAGTCATTACCTAAGTAGACAGGAAAGCTCATTTGTCTAAAAACATTAACATTATACATATTTTTACCAGAAAGAGAAAATATTTTGTAAACTCCGAAACTCAGAAAAAATCCAGATGACTTTTAATTCTTCACCTGCTACAGAAACAGGAAAGAAAAGGACACTTAAAAGTGTCTAAAAAATCACTTAACTCGATAGCTTGACAAATGTCAAGAGTTAGCTAATCAAGTATCTCTTGATTTAATCATCTTGAATATCAGAGTAAAAACTGCTGTTGAAAGATTTGATCATATCAAATACCTTTCTGAGACTTATTTAGCAGAAAGAACTAATGCTGATTTAACCCAAAGGGAACTTCAGGATATCAGAGCTGAAAGAGCCATTTATGAAAATAAAATTCAGGATCAGCTAGATCTTTTAATCAAACTTGCATAACCAGCAGTAGTCCAACCAAATGTGAGCACCTCCACTCAGTTTGGTACCTCAACTATCCCACATGTAGCAGCCGAGCTCCCAAAGGTACAATTACCATGCTTTGAGGGCAAGGAAGAAGAAAATTGGAATACCTTTTGGAGATCCTTTGATTATTTAATACACTCCAATGCTTCTCTCACCAAGGCTATTAAATTTGTGTATTTACGACCCCAAATAAGAGGAAAGGCATTGTAGATCATTGCTAATTTGTCTTGCACAGATGAAGATTATGATAAAGCCATACAATTGTTACATGATAAGTACAGTGGATACTAATCAAGAAACTTGAAGGCCTACTGGCCACTTCTATCAGTTGAATGACAAAGTCATCACTTAGCTAAACAGCCCTCATCACTAATCTACAAACTTAAGGCAAACAACCCATTGACAATGTCATTCCAAGTATTATCATTCATCTAAGATAACTATCTTAATCCAAGAATATAATCGTGATCACCTAATCTCATGCAATTCACTGGAGTGAAAGCAGCCTCAGAAACTTTGAAGACAATTAAGCATCTCAAAGAGATTTACTTAATAGAAAAGTCAAAGTCAAGAAATAAAAAGAAAAATGCCTCATCACATCATGAATAATGTTAATACACATTATTACAGACACAATGCATCCTCTAAGGAAATCCTTGGAGGAGTACAAGTGTTACATGCTTGTATGACTTACTTGCATGCAATTACATACCTACAAGTGTTACATACCTGTAACAATATCATATCACAAGAAAAAATCACTAAAAGTGAATCTTTGGACAAAAACAAAAATGTCTCAACTGGCAATCAGAAATTAAGGCAACAAAACTCATCATCTGCAAAGTGGAAACCTGAGTAATGTTGGCTCATATGCTATATCACCCACAGTTAACAGAACTGTAGGAAATCAAGCTCCCAAGACATATAAAACAAAAGTAGCTACAAGTGGCCCAAGAAGCTTATTCTGTCAGGAAGCATATACCTATCAATGCACAGCCTATGCAGAAGCAGACTGTGCCAACAAAATCAATAATCAATCTGTATCTCAGGCAAAGTCAAAAGAAGATACATCTACACCGGCTGTACAAATTTGTAAGGTACAGAGTAATGTCAATGCCTTAGCAGCAAAAACAATTACTACAGATATATTACCTACTCCACAGCTGGAACTAATCAATGAAGGAATTTGTATTCAAACAAGAGGCTTTTTTGATCAAGGCTCACAGAAAACCTTTATCAGTAAAAAGCTGGCAGAAGATTTACAACTTAAATCTCAAAGCAATTATCTACATCCATATCAGTTTTTTTACCAATTCAGGTCTTAAAACCTATCAGGTAGTACAGCTTAATGTCTGTCTAGGTACATCCCAAAACACAGTCGAAGCCATAGTAGTTGACAAAATTCCTACTGAACTAGACGTGACTGGTCTGGCAGCCACCACTAAATTCCTAAAAGAAAAAGGAATACAATTAGCAGATCCTCTGATTCTGACTATATAGGGAATATAGGAATCTTGATTGGAGCTGACTACTATCACCGATTCATTTTGGGATCAGAGGAATCTCTGGGTATGAACTTACTCAAATCAGCATAAGGCTTATTGATGACAGGACCTGTACTAGATCTTGAAACTTCAACTCCTGAAAAATCACACCATACAGAAACTGTAATTGTGGCTTGACTAGGCAAAGAATAGTCACCACTTAATTTCCCCCGCATGATTGATGACAGATTGGAATCTGTGCATAAAATGTGGGAACTTGATGCAATAGGAATAATTCCTGAACAACCAAGTAAGTCCTGATGATGTCTGTACATATAAACAGTACTTAGAAACTGTACAGTGCCATGATGGGCAGTATTGGGTAAGATTACCATGGAAGATTAACCATAAAACCTTACCTACCAACTATCAAATGGCTTACAGTCAATTTAAATCTCAATTAGCAAAGTTAAGGAAAAGGCCTAAGCATTTACAACTCTACCATGAGATTATTGCTCAACAGCTACAGAATAAATGCATCGAAGTCTTGAAACATGACAATAAACAAACAGGCCATTTTTTACCACACATGGCTGTAATCAGAGAATCAAAAACCACTCCTTTATGGATAGTTTTTTAATAGTTGCTCTAAATCTGGACCCCAAGGAACAAGTCTAAATGATTGTTTGCAAACAGGTCCAAGACTGACTCAGAAATTGTATGATATACTGCTGAAGTTTAGACTTAACAAATATGCATTTTCAGCAGATATAAGCAAAGCCTTTTTAAGAGTTGGCTTACAGGAAGACGATAGGGACTTCATTAAGTTTTCATGGGTAGGAAACCCAGAAGATCTAGATAGTCCTATTGTGATATACAGATTTTCCTCTGTACTCTTCGGTGCTACGTCTAGCCCATTTCTGCTGCAAGCATCTCTAGGTATTTATCTGAAAAAAATCATCAAGTCCCTATAAGACTGAAATCAGTCAAAATCTATATGTAGATAATTTTCAAGGGACAGTTAACAGTACAACTGAACTGTTACAAATATATCAAGAGGCCAACAAGGAATTGCAAGGAGCCAACATGCCACTTCAATCATGGGCCTCTAATAATGCAACATTGAATAATCAAATCAAGAGAGATTAATTACCCTGAATATCTCGTACCAGAATCACAAAAGGTGTTAGGTAGGGAATGGGATCTAATCTCGGACACAATATCAATCAAATCAGTACCAGTAAACTATTGCATTAATACAAAAGGGATTTGCTTTCACAGGTTAGCAAAGTATTTGACCCACTTGGTTTCCTAAACCCCTTAACAATCAAATGGCGTTTATTGGTGCAAGAAGGTTCAAAGACAAAAATTCGATGGGATGATCCACTACCACTCCAGTTATAAAAAGCTTGGATGGAAATGGCTCAAGAACAAACTTTGGTTGAACAGATAAGCTTTCCGAGATGTATAGTCGAAGAAAATGATGAAGTAACACTACATGTATTTGCAGACTAGTCTGTCAAAGATTTCGGAGCTTGTGCTTACTTAGTGACTTCTAATCAATCATATCTTATCACCTCTAAGGCCAGAGTTGCTCCATTAAAAAAGAGGACTTTGCTTCAGATGGAACTAACTACATTGCTAACTGGCACACGCTTAGCAGTGCATATCAAACAAGTCATCTACCATGAACATCAAAGATGTTATTGTATGGTCTGCAATGAAGCTGTCTTACAATAGGTATGGAATGACAACTGTCCGACTCCATATGTAAGAAATCGTGTCTAATCAACCATATCTTATCACCTCTAGGGCCAGAGTCGCTCCATTAAAAAAGAGGACTTTGCTTCAGATGGAATACGCTTAGCAGTGCATATAAAACAAGTCTTGTCTACCATGAACATCAAAGATGTTATTGTATGGTCTGCAATGAAGCTGTCTTACAATGGGTACGAAACGACAACTGTCCGACTCCATATGTAAGAAATCGTGTCTCAGAAATTAAAGAAATTTCTGCAGGCTTTTAATTGTTGCATGTACCAACAAAAGATAATCCAGCTGATCTCTTATGCAGAGGTATGACGTTTAAACAGCTTGCAAAGGCAGATATTTGGTTTCATGGGCCTAGATGGTTAGTGAATGGTAGTTGGCCGGAACAAAAGCCACACGTCATTAAGACACAAACCATAACTACCACTAGGCAGCAAGCTCAAATATCAGTCTTGGATTGTACTCGTTACTCCTCGCTCATCAAATTAATCAAAGTAACACAAAACGTGTTTCATTATCTCAGGAAAAGAGGTATAAAATACCCTTTTGCAGCGGCACGTATCTATTGGGTAAGACAAACCCAGAGAGAAACTTATGGGAATTACTATAAAAATCTTCCACATAAGTTAAAACACAATCTCGGTTTGTGGATAGACCAAGAAAATCACATTCTGCATTGTGGAGGGAAACTTAAACACGCAGATATCAATCTAGATACTGTCCATCCATGGCTTTTACCAAAAAATCATTGGATCACCAGGTTGATTGTATTACATACACATCAACAAATCATCAAACATGGAGGATTGTTAGACATACTCACACATCTCAGACAGCAGTATTGGATTCCTCAGGGAAGACGGTCAGTCAAATCAATCTTGAAAAATTGCATGATATGCCGTAGGTAGGATGCAAGAACTTCCTCTTATCCTGGGCCACCACCCCTACCAAAGGAATGAGTGGTCCATTAACATCCTTTCGAGACGTCAGGAGTAGATTATGCAGGAACAATATATCTAACAGGGACTGCAGATAAGAAAACTATCAAGGCATACATCTGTCTGTTCACCTATGCCACCACTAGAGCCATACATCTAGAGGTAACACCCAATATGACTGCTCAATCATTTATCCAAGCTTTCCGCAGATTCGCAGCACGCCGATCATGCCCTAAGCTGATGATTTCAGAAAACGGAGCAAACTTGGTAGCTGGAGAAGCATGTTTACGGGATATCTGTTCCCATCCTGCAGTTACTTCCACACTGGAACAGTATCACTGCAGATCGAAATTTATCCCTCTGAGAGCCCCATGGCATGGAGGATTTTATGAATGGTTAATAGGAACTGTCAAAATATCCTTGAGAAAATCTCTACACCGTCAGAAATTCAATCTTCAAGAACTCCAGACAGTAATCACGGAAATAGAATCCAGAGTGAATAACCGGCCGTTGACATACTTGTCTGATGATCCTACTCAGAATGAGTCATTAAGTCCTGCCCACCTAATGTAAGGAAGACTTTTGACTCCGGTACCATCTTTAGGGGATGATGAGATCAGAGATCCCTCATATGTGGGTCAGAGTGAATTTTTTCAGGGGTATAAGCATCTGTCCAGCATAATCCAAAAATGGAATGATGTTTGGACAAAAGAATATCTTACATCTCTACGAGAACATCACTTTGGGGCCAATGTCCCTTACAACAAATCTATTCTCCAACCTGGCGATATTGTCTTGGTAGACAGTGATGGCCCTAGGGCTGACTGGCCATTGGGTAAAGTTGTCTCTGTCCATCCCGATAGCCAGGGGATTTTGAGAATAGTCAAAATCCTGTCTAAACAAACTACCTCCCTGAAGATATTGGACAAATTCATCCACATGAAATCAGTGAGTCAGCTACAGTTAAATTCTGGGTGACCCCCAGACCCTCTAACTTCACATGACCCACAGACTCCTAACAGGCACATTCGTCCACAACGAACAGCAGCACAAAAGAACAAGCAAGATTTGCACTTATATTATCAATCCGATGGAGAGTAGATGAATACATATGGTTGCTATTGTCCTTAGTATTTGACTCTGTACCAGTTGTCTCCCTCTGGAAGATGTGGGAAATTTTGCCCACCATATCTATATTATTATCTAAGAAATGTATTATTTCTATATCATATCAAAATCAATATCAAAATCATATCAGAATCACTACTGATTCATTATATATCTGGATCCTACATGACAATGCCTATGATCACATATGACCATAGGGCCCTTGGTTGCCTACGTCACTTTGTGCATGATTTTTCAAGTATCCAGAAGCTTCTAGAAGGATTTCTTTACACTTTCGCTTGGTAACGACGCAGCATTGAGTCATTCTTTTACTCAAGGGTAGTCCGGTAACGATGCAGCATTGCGTCGTTCAGTAAAATATTTGCAGAAAATCCGCTTTAACGCCAACTAACCAACCAGCACCTTTAAACTTAGCGCTACATCTTCCTGTTCTCTTTGTTAGGTCATGTGGCACCCAGGTGGCGCGAGCCACGCAGTAGGCCCACTGTTTTCGCTCCATTGTTGTGACCGGTCACGCTTCTCTCGCTTCCACAACGTGTGAACATTTTGGCTATTTTCCGTGGCTATATTTCTTAGTGCGGCTTTAGATACTATCTGCGCTTATTCCATGATGAATAGTGATCATGAACAAGGCCCTTAAAGGAAGAAATCAGCAAAAACAAAGCGTCAGAGTGAGAAGCTAAGTGGTGTACACGAGAAGTACAAGCGAGTGCGACTCACACCCTCTAAGTTTCAAGCTGTATTTGATGAATTATCTGAGTTATCTAGTGGCGAAAGTGTTGTTGAGACTGACACTGATGAAGTTAGTGAATGTATTGAAACAGAAACAGCAGAGGAGGATTTTGATAGTGATGGAAGTGAAGAGTCTGAGGTTGAGACTGCCACACATGCACGACGAGGTACTGGAGCTCATGCTAGAGCCAAACATACCACACGTACCCCACCACCAACAGGTTCTGATGAAGGGTGGTGTAGTGACAATACTCAACCCTTTGTAGACAGTTATACAGCCACACCAGGTTTGACTGTTCCAGTACCTACCACTACTTTGGGTTTTATTCAACTATTTCTCACTCAAAGCTTGCTGAAATATATGACTAATGAAAATAATTTGTATGCTTCCCAAAGCAATGTACATACTAGGACAACGACAAACAAGAAATGGGAACCAATGACAGTGAAAGATATGGCACGATATTTGGGACTGACGATCTTGATGGGCATTTGCCCGTTGCGAAGAATTAGAATGTACTGGCAAACAGTGTTGGGTATCTGGGACTTTAACTCAAATGTAAGAATATTTAATTAAGAAAATCAATATACTTGAAGGACCACCCACTTATGGAAACAAAGAGATTATAAGACTGACACTGTAGAACCAGTGCCTATGTATGTTAAATTATTTAGCAATCATTTGAAGAGCATGAATGGACTGTAATAATAATTAATTGAGAGTTAAAATCCTCAAACATCAACATTGGGGGTTATTACTAGAAATTCATATATATCTAGGAACCAGTGTGGTTCGTCACCAGTTCACTAATGATGTTAATAAATATTATAGAATCCGAATTGAATGTAGATTCTAAAAGATCATGAGATAATAAATTATCAAATCTATGAAATATTACAAACTCATAGGAAATAATAGGTGCAAACTTATTGAGCACTGAGCAGTAAATTTTTGACTTATGAATATTATATGCATAAAAGGTACATATTAGAAATAATAATGGTAATGGTCAAATATTCTAGGGAATGGGAGTTGTGGCTTAGCTGTAAGACGACTTCACTAAACCCGTTTCACTACTCTTAGCTGTGATCACATCGTCCAAATAAGGAAGAAACACCAGTGGTGAACACCGTTGGTGGAGGAAGGAATGCTTGGCTCGTCCTCGCCTACTCGCTGTAATCAGGGAAATTTGAGTAACATTTGACTGGGCTAGAAAATTATTCCAATATTCACTGAAATTGGAGAATAACGTTTAAAGAAACTAACGTTGTGTTTGTGGTCGGCGTATATCCTAACGCCAGGCTACCCAAAGTAATAAACTATAGAATGATGCATCAAACTACAATGTATACTTAACGTAGGCGTGTTGGAACACTTAGGCCTGCCGGTATCACGTCTGCCAGTCCCTGACGTTCACTGCTGTGTACGATTAAATGTGGGACATGACTATCTTTGTTGACGCGTAATTGAACAGTATCTAATACTGTATGACCACGTGATCTTGATGTAATGGCTGCCACTTGCAGAGGCACGTGCACACCTCGCGGAACCCTATGCTTGAAAGATGCCTCCTCTCAGGTCTCAGAGCAAGAATAGAATGTGTCCTTGGTCAATTAAAGGCAGTGACCGATCTTCAGGCCAATTAAACGCAATGGCCGTAATGGTGGGCGCAGGCGCTGTTCAGAACACGCCTCACTGGGGAATGCTTCTCCCTTGCACGCTGCTAATGTGGCGTCTCTAGTAGGACTGGCGTCATCTTCTTCCCTGACTGCGATACGCATGCGCCACCCGCTCAAAGTATTCTCGAGCTTAAAGTATTTTATTTTACTTATAATTAATCAGGGAAGTAAGGACTGGTGACGAGTGCTTATGTCATTAATAAATGTATTAAGGTGCAATATATTTTTGCACAATGCAAGTCAGCTTATTAAGACTGCTTTAAATAATATTATATAAATTGTTTTATACTATAATAATTTCCACTGTAATTATTAATACACCTAAATGAACGAGTTCAGTAAGCAATAATATGCTATGTAAATAATAAATGAAATAAACGATTATCCTTAGTAAAGGAATGTAATTAACTAAAGTGTTTAGATGCAACTAAATGTGGAGAGATTCATGTTTTAGCTTGTCGTTCCTCACGTCGTCACTCTGACGTGGAAGAATTTGGCAAATATATTACTTCGTAATAGAAACATTAATTGAATTAATTCTACATATTAGTAGTGTTAGTAATTACTATGGGTTAATGCAATAATGATGTATTGTAATACAATAATGATGTATTAGTGTGGAAACTTTCCAACAAACTGGTAGATTCTGGCATATACCTTGTTTCAATACGTTTATGACTTCTAAACGATATGAAATGATTGGAAAGTATTTTCATATTTATAACAATAAGTCCATTCCACAAGGACACAATCTAGACAGACTAATCAAAGTTCGATTAGTCATGCAATATCTCACACATAAATTCAAGACATTATACATTCCTCAGAAAAATTTGAGTTTGGATGAAGGCATAATGCCATGGTGTGGCCCTCTAGCTTTCAAGACCTATAATCCCAATAAACCTGATAAATATGGAATAAAGCCCTACATGCTAGCTGAATCCAAAACTAGCTACATCTTTGATTTTGAAATTTATGCTGGAATTGGGAAAACGACGAATGAAACGGTAATGGGCTTGATTGAACCACTGAAGAACAAAGATTACCATTTATATATGGACCGATTATAATTCGGTTCGATTGAGTGAATTGCTGCTTGAAGTAGGGGTATACACCTGTGGTACCATCAGAATGCTGCATGGTGCACCTAAAACCCTTCAGATCAGTGTAAAGGGTAAATTGCCGGTAGATAAAACTATATTCAAACGGAAGGACAATACTTTCATAATGTTGTGGAAAGATAAGAGAGTTGTTTCACTCATAACAACTTGCCACAATGCAGATACACAAGAAGTCGAACGTTGGAAACGAGTACGGAATCAAGATGGAACATCTTCAGTGCAACCGGTCACTGTCAACAATCCAACCGCAATCTGCGACTACATTACAAACATGAAAGGTGTTGATTACTTTGACCAAATGGTCAAATATTATCACTTCACAAAGAAAAGTCTCAAATGGACGAAGAAAATGACCTTCTATTTTTTGCTAATGGCTATCCACAATGCTTATGTGATGTACACATATTACACAACAGATAGAAGGAAATTCTCATAACTCCATTTCCACGAAGAAGTCATTTCGGCATTACTGTTCTATCATCCTAGTAAATGGCCTCAGCAAAATGATAACAACGAATATGCTCCTGATGTAAATGCCATTGAAGCCAATGTTGCAACACCCGGACCATCAACACCAGGACCTTCAGGTGTGAGGCACCCACTATTCACTTCACCCGTACCTGTAGCTGTACCTTCATCGTCTGAGTCAGAAGACGAGACTCTGATTATCCCTAGTGGTCCTTCTGCTAGGACAAAACCCCGTATTCTGGATAATCCAGAATGTCTCAACAAAACTTGTCCCATACCCAAGTAAAGATAGAGAAGCATCTGAGGTGTCGTGTTTTCAGATTGTCTGGTAAAAGGAGGGACACACACTATAAGTGCAAGACGTGTGATGTGCCATTGTGTACTGCACCATGCAACAGCAAATATCATCGAAAGAGACAATTCTGGGCTGATAAGCGGTAATGCTTGCCCACCATCCACTCCACCTATAAAAAACATGGGTTGACGATTCAGGAAACGTTTTCCAGGAGCTGGTGGAGTGGATAAAACTAATGTTCAACCCATGTCATGCTCCACAAACAACACTGCATTGGTAAGTACAAAAAGTTTTAGTTTTTTATATAGTTTATATTGTTGTCTCTACTTTATTGAGTTGTATTAGCAATATTGTTCTTCAATTTGCCCTTACATGCATATATCTATCTAAACATTCTATTAGGAACACTTTCATACACAAAACGAGCGCTGTAACACGAAAATTGATGTTAGCAACCGGAAAAAATACTAAACATTTGTGGGCTGGAACTGGGGGTGTAGCAGGTTGGAAACTTGGTGCTCCCAGGCGGGTAATGCGTGGCCCCATCTTCAACTCATCCGCGGGTGGAGCGTGACCAGGTTTTTTATTTTATATGCATATACTTCTCTAAGGAATTCCATTGCGAACCCATTGATACAAAAATTGAAGACCTAGGACAAAAATTGAGGTGACCAAAGTGAAAAGAGTGAACACATTTTACCGCTCATGCACCCTCCCGGGTAACTCACCTCTCACTTTCTCGGTGTGCGGCGGGTGGTACTCCAAGATTTTGAAGTTTATATACATTTAATCGTCTAGAGAATTCTATTGCGAACACATTGATACCAAATTGAATACCTTAGGACGGGAATTGAGGTGACAAAGTTTAAGAGAGTATACACTTTTCAGAATTACCACGCACTCCCATGGGACGCCCAAACCCACGAATCGATTTCCAGTACGGATTAAATCAAATCCTTAATAAGAATCAGTAGTACTATCAAGTACTACTTATTATCTTTAAATCCTATATCTAATAATATTATAATCACATCTCATCTCAATCATATGTCTAGACTAAAAATAATAAATCAATATTCATTAAAGGCTACCTTCTCCAAAAAGAAGGGACGAGCCAACTCAGGAGTAAGCGACCTACGGGGCGCCCGAGGGAAGATCGTGTTTGTTTACAAAACAATGAACATGTGTGATGGTGCTTAGTGAACAATTTCAGCTTAAAACACCTTATTCAATTGTCTTTTATCACCAATAAATACTCTCTAGTACTGGGGGAGTACCTGGACACTATATGAACATGGAAAGTTGTAGAACATTATCTAAATAAGAGTATAGTTTGGAGCTCAATGACCCACTGTGCTGCCGTCTCCACCTCCACCATCATCCCCTATATTAGCTTATTGCAATCACAATTAAGGGCATAATCAATTACCAACGATACCAGAACATTATACAGCAAAGCTGTGACATAAAATATCGTGCCTAAACTCTACAAGCGAGTTATCCAGTCTGGCACGCTTGTCAGACAGGCACCCGGCATTCAGAGAAGTATATTAAATGTTATTTAGTGTATTAATTGGCCAATTGAATGCTTGTATATCTTTAAAATATCCAGTAAGTCTGTCTGTCGGTTATAGAGAGGCAACACCGCATATTTCAGTAAGTTTATAATGCATATTGGTTGTTAATAGTTATGGTACTAGGCTGGACTGTGTACATGCTTAAATCCTTGATTTAAACAGAACCAGTGTTCAGACAAAGAACTGAATTTATTAAAATCTTATCCTAGTATGAAAAATACAAGCTGATGAGAGATAATTGCCTGCAGGTGGATTGTGGATCTTCAATCAACTTCTTCATTCACCCCCACCTGCCCCTTACAGCCCACAGTCTGTCATTAGGAAAAAGAGGAGCTAGGATTTACGACCCTAGCTACAGACTTTAGTTGAATTAATTTTGCATACAGTAATTTTTTAATTTAGTACAGTAAAAGTCCCTTGTAGTTCTCCTCTCATATCAATCCCAGCAGTTTTCCCTACACATATAAGTTATTGTTGTCAAGAAGGTGTGAGATGCGTCGTAATGTTGTAAGTTTCCGAGCTGTCTATTGAGCTAGGTTAAGCACATGGTTCTTCATTGTCATTAAGGAGTCGAACTATATTCCCAAGAAGTCTATTTTATGCAGTGAACAATGAAGAACATTGCAGAACAACCTGTTCTATAATGTATTTGTGCTGCAAATACATTGCAGCGCAATTTGAGGTACATTACAGTGCACCCTGA
The DNA here is from genome assembly GCF_040958095.1 of Procambarus clarkii. Taxonomy (NCBI): domain Eukaryota; kingdom Metazoa; phylum Arthropoda; class Malacostraca; order Decapoda; family Cambaridae; genus Procambarus; species Procambarus clarkii. The sequence goes on from NC_091216.1 coordinate 6,786,579, forward strand.
AGAACATTACAATGCACCGTAACATACATTACAGTACACCCTGAGGTACATTACAGTGCACCCTGAGGTACATTACAGTGCACCCTGAGGTACATTACAGTGCACCCTGAAGAACATTACAATGCACCGTAACATACATTACAGTACACCCTGAGGTACATTACAGTGCACCCTAATATACATTACAGTACACCCTGAGGTACATTACAGTACACCCTGAGGTACATTACAGTACACCCTGAGGTACATTACAGTACACCCTGAGGTACATTACAGTACACCCTGAGGTACATTACAGTACACCCTGAGGTACATTACAGTACACCCTGAGGTACATTACAGTACACCCTGAGGTACATTACAGTGCACCATAATATACATTACAGTACACCCTGAGGTACATTACAGAACACACTGGGGTACATTACAGTGCACCCTAACATACATTACAGTGCACACTGTGCATGACCATTGTTGATCCATCACACTACCAGCACGGTCACTGCTGGTCCATCACACTACCAGCACGGTCACTGCTGGCCCATCACACTACCAGCACGGTCACTGCTGGCCCATCACACAACCAGCACGGTCACTGCTGGTCCATCACACTACCAGCACGGTCACTGCTGGTCCATCACACTACCAGCACGGTCACTGCTGGCCCATCACACTACCAGCACGGTCACTGCTGGCCCATCACACTACCAGCACGGTCACTGCTGGTCCATCACACTACCAGCACGGTCACTGCTGGTCCATCACACTACCAGCACGGTCACTGCTGGCCCATCACACTACCAGCACGGTCACTGCTGGTCCATCACACTACCAGCACGGTCACTGCTGGTCCATCACACTACCAGCACGGTCACTGCTGGTCCATCACACTACCAGCACGGTCACTGCTGGACCATCACACTACCAGCACGGTCACTGCTGGTCCATCACACTACCAGCACGGTCACTGCTGGCCCATCACACTACCAGCACGGTCACTGCTGGCCCATCACACTACCAGCACGGTCACTGCTGGTCCATCACACTACCAGCACGGTCACTGCTGGTCCATCATACTACCAGCACGGTCACTGCTGGTCCATCACACTACCAGCACGATCACTGCTGGTCCATCACACTACCAGCACGGTCACTGCTGGTCCATCACACTACCAACACGATCACTGCTGGTCCATCACACTACCAGCACGATCACTGCTGGTCCATCACACTACCAGCACGGTCACTGCTGGTCCATCACACTACCAGCACGGTCACTGCTGGTCCATCACACTACCAGCACGGTCACTGCTGGTCCATCACACTACCAGCACGATCACTGCTGGTCCATCACACTACCAGCACGATCACTGCTGGTCCATCACACTACCAGCACGATCACTGCTGGTCCATCACACTACCAGCACGGTCACTGCTGGTCCATCACACTACCAGCACGATCACTGCTGGTCCATCACACTACCAGCACGGTCACTGCTGGCCCATCACACTACCAGCACGGTCACAGTCAGCCATCTTGGGAGCTTCAGAGTGTGAGAACGAGCAATAACATAACATACTTCTGGTCATTCCCGCCCATAGCGGTCGAAACGTATTCGAGTTCTCATGCCTTATCTCTCCCTCACAAAGGTTTTCGTTGCCGGTGTGTCCCCCCCATTGTCTAAGTTCATAAACATGTCTCTTTTTCCTGCCAGAAGATGTGGGTACATATTCCTTATCGGACAATAAATAATATTTATTCCACTAAATTTCCGACGCGTCAGGTTAACTTAATGTTAACTTCATTTGATTATATTTACAGGAATGACGTATGTCGTATATAATGTTGAGAAACGAGAGACTTTGACGCACCGCGAGGTACCCCTCAGAGAGTCTGTGATCCTGTGCCATCAATACTGTCAGTGGCCGTAGGAGACGGAGTGATTGCCGTGGCCACCATGCCGTCTTTCCTGAGAATCATGCCACAGAAATGTGTCAGTTTTTACATCCTGCCTTACCAGTTGCTCCCTGCAATGCCAGGTTGCTGCCTGCATGCCAGGTTGCACCCTGCCATGCAAGCTATTGCCTGCCGTGCCAGCTGCTGTCTGCCATGCAGCTGCTGTCTGCCATGCAGCTGCTGCCTGCCAAGCCAGCTGTTGCCTGCCATACCAGGTTGCTGCGTTCCATGCCAGCTGGCTGCCTGCCAAGCCAGTTGCTGCCTGCCATGCCAGCTGGCTGCCTGCCATGCCAACTGCTGCCTGCCATTACCAGGTTGCTGCCTGCTATGCCAGCTGCTTATCGTGACGCTGAACCCCGGTTCATTCCGAACACAGCGATTACACAACACATAACACCTTGCCTCAGCAACCGTTACTACCACCTATACTCCTACACACACCAGACCCTTGAGGCGTACCACTAGGAAGGTATTTAAAGGCCTTCGGGTTTTCTCATTTAATTATAAAGAATAGACTCTGACAAATAATATCATATTATCATACTCAATTTAGTTAAATAAACTCCCAATACCCATAAGCCACTTGACCTCCGAGGTCACCACCTACACTCGTAACTTCCGCCTAAGTCCCTAATACTGAATCATTACTACAACGCTCCACACCCGGTTAGTCTTACATTCAATACTCACATACTGCAGACTTAACTTGGTCACTAAGATCACATCAGGCTCTCGCATAGCTGTCTGCTACACTTCGCTGCTGCCACAGACCGAGACCCGGGAGGACTTGCCAGTTCCGCTCCCACAATCAGACTGTCTTCAGTCAGCCATGGCCTCAAACATTTCACCCCGCCTCTCAAGGAAGGTATAATCCGATTAACCTTATCCCTAGAGCGGTAACCTTGATCCTAGAAGACTGACGAAGAATAATTCCTCTTTCCAGGAATTATTAATTTGGCTAAACAGCTTCGGTCTTAATCCATTGACCTTTCTTAGATATGTGATCCATAATCTGTCTACTTACATGTACTTCCAATCATCATTCGTTAAGTGTTGTAGTAATGATCCTCTAGCTAATAATTCCTACTAACTTGTGGATTACAACACCACTCCCCTCCTTAAACACGCATATGTCCCCATATGCATCATTGCAATGGTTCCATTAGTGCAAGGACCTGGAGGATGCACCCACCATATGTGTACAACTAAAAAATCATCCAATAAGTTCATCATACACACAATGAAATAAATTAAAATTTTCCCCGACATGACTCACAACACTTCTCCAACATATACATTATATTCACATCATAGCACAGGTAAAATAGTCTGTAATAATTGTTCCCATCTCCAACAATGCACATATACCTAAACTGCTGACATATAATTACATACAAACATAACCATAAAATTACATGGACCAGAATGCTGACACCTAAACAAAAATGAGACAAGTCATTAATATATACACAACACATATATATCTAAGGTTCTTCATCCTTAGTAACAAGTTAATAACAATTTAACATCTTGCCCTGTACTGTTCACATAATGGCTTACAATGATCACACAATATTTCACTGGCCTCATCCACAATTGGCTGCATCACTTCTCTTGCCTTCGTCTCCCATGGTTGCTAGGTCATAGATCCTCCATGACCCAGACAAAACCCAGGCTGTCCAGCCTGGTGAATGTTGTGAATATCCCATCGTTGCTCTGAGTTAACGTGATCCTGGCATCCAGAGCAACGGAGAGTCCTACCCTAGGGTCATGTCCCCTCGGGTTCATGCTGCCGTCTCGTTCCAGGGCACCAACCCCAGAACGCTGTAGATACCTTACAGCTCTCTGGTCATCCTTCCTTGCTGTGCTCACCACAGCTGTAGCACATTACTCTAGGCCCATCTGCCCAGAGTGTGTCCACACGTACTCACACCTTCCCGACCGCTGTATCTGCAAAATATTCCCTCAGAGCCCCTCGGCTCGATCCCATTATTACATGACACCTCCTCGGCTCCTTACTCTCTCCCCGTATATAGCCTGAGCGCAGCTGCAAAGCCCTTGCAGCTGGCCCTTATCCCTGCTTTAATGTCAGGGGGCGAATTTCGACTATAACGTCACGTTGGCTTCACTTCCTTCCCCCTTTTTTTCTAGAATTACTGAGTGTAGCCTCATGGCTTCCCTTCTACTCTACCTGAAGCTCTGTGACATGATCCTGTGGGACCTTCTCAAGCCTAACACTCAGTAATGGTGCCGATGAGGTAATATACATGCATACATATATAGTAGTAGTAGGCATCCATCAGTCTCAGGAGACTATGGAGTTGCGCTCTGGTTGTCGGTCTGGAGTGGCCTCACCAGGGCGCAAAGCCAGGGTAGGTTGATTCGGGGGAGAAGCTGTTACCCAGGCAGCAGGTCCCCCCCTCTCCACGGCGCTGAAAGTCTCCAATGGAAAGGCATACGCCAATACGATTGGTTCCAGCGCCGTCGCAGGAACTGTGAGTTCCGGGGTTGACCTCGAAGGTGGTGAAGAAAGGCACAGGGACCTCCAACTCCGGAACTCACAGTTCCTGCGACGGCGCTGGACCAATCGTATTGGCCTATGCCTTCTTTACATATATATAATCACAATAAATACCTCATTAAAATAATTTCCCACTTATGTCACTAAAGCATCACACTGCCACTGGCTCGCCTCTAGCGAGATTCCTGTAACAACTTAATTAATGAAAAATTAGTATATCTACTTGGCTCGCCCACTGCAACCACCAACACCTGAAATTTTGAAATTCTACATTGTTATCTTATCCATAAGACTTACCCACTCCGACACACCATCACCTCTGGTCAACCCAACCACTGATGACCTCATTATAACACCACGTCTCTCAACAGCCAGGTTCTGCGTCCTAACGCACCGACTTTGCTAAGCTGATACTTACCTCACCGACCACTACCTGGCGTCCCTGCGCCACCATATTCTCCACAGCACCACACTCCATACCAGACGTCCAAACGCCACTACACTACACCACCCAATGGCGTCCCCAACGCCCTCAACACCCGGCGTCCCCAACGCCATCAACACAACACCCGGTGTCCCCAACGCCATCAACACAACACCCGGTTAGTCTTACATTCAATACTCACATTCTGCAGACTTAACTTGGTCACTAAGATCACATCAGGCTCTCGCATAGCTGTCTGCTACACTTCGTTGCTGACACAGAAAGAGACCACGGAGGATTTGCCAATTCCACTCCCACAACCAGACTGTCTTCAGTCAGCAATGGCCTCAAACATTTCATCCCGCCTCTCAAGGAAGGTATAATCCGATTAACCTTATTCCTAGAAGCGGTAACCTTGTTCCTAGAAGCCTGAGTCCTCTTTCCAGGAATTATTAGTTTGGCTAAGCAGCTGCAGTCTTATTCCCTTGACCTTCCCTGGATGTGTGACCATAGTCTGTATACTTAACATGTACTTCCAATCCTCACTCGTTAAGTGTTGTAGTAATGATCCTCTAGCTAATAATCCCTCCTAACTTGTGGATTACAACACCACTCCCCTCCTTAAACCTGGCATGCCTGTTGCTGCCTGCCTCGCCAGGTTACTGCCTGCCATTCCGGCTTCTGCCTGCCAAGCCAGCTGGCTACCTGCGAAACCAACTGCGGCCTACTAAGCCAGATGCTGCCTGCCAAGCCAACTGTCAGAAATCCGAAACACAAAATAACATAAGTTACCCATTAAAGAAAAGGAGAATGGGTTATTTTGTGACGTCATCCATCAAGACGTTTATTTAAATATCTCTTCTTTTTTGAAACAACAGTCTAGTGTTTAAATTTGATAAAAAGGTGTTCACTAGGACTGAATATAATTTCCAACACCAAAAGTACAGTTTGACTCCTTTGCTACTGCTAAATAAAATCAGATGTAGACCCAAAACATTGCCTAGAGGCGTCGGTATGTACACCACAGAAAAAAAACAAAAAAAACATGAGAGTGCTGTTGGAGAATTGTGATACAAGTCTCCCACGACAGACATTTTACTTTGTCCTAAGGGAACTACCACAGCAGTTCAACCACCCAACAAAATACTTGAGTATCCTACTGCCTTATAACTTTATATTGGTAGTGTGCACTTGTCAATATTAGTTAGGTAGTCGGTTATAAGAGAGCTTTAAAGCTCAACCAAGTACATACTCAACATTATAATTCCCTCTTATTCATGTCATACCAGTGCCTTAATATGTTCGTGTGCTTTTACTAATGTTAAACATCCCAAACAGGTAATTTTGAGGGAAGTTACTGAAGCAGACAGTTGGCTCCCAACATAATTAATGAAATGTGTTACCCAGCAGTACATCAAGCCTTGCAGGGCTACAGATAGCCGCCATTACGTGGCACTCTGAGGCTCAGGGCCACACTCCAAGCTGATGCTACAATTACACAGCCTTAGCAGGCCACAACTACAGTATCAGATAAGGCCCTTTTGTGTTTAATACTGTAGATAGAGTAGTATACATAATTAAGTTAACTATAAGTATAATTTGAGTAGATTAGACCACCAAATGTGGTATGATTTATTATATATACTAAAGACTAGGTAAACAATTTGTGGTTTATGAAGGATCCACCTTAAAATGGTTTAAGCCACAAATTGTCCCCCCCCCCCCAACTATGTGTGCAGAAATATATTACCAGGTTAAGTCAGAATATATAGTCCCCTAACTAACTAAGAACTAACTCAGAAGAAAAATAATATAATATTAAAGTCAACTGCAAAATAAATTAAAGTAAATATTTTAATAAAAAATAGAATAAAAGTATGAAAGCCTGCTAGGATTTTCCCACACCAGCTGGTGCCTGCCTACCATGCCAGCTGCTGCCTGCCAAGCCAGCTGCTGCCTGCCAAGCCAGCTGCTGCCTGCCAAGCCAACTGCTGCCTGCCAAGCCAGCTGCTTCCTGCCAAGCCAGCTGCTGCCTGCCAAGCCAGCTGCTGCCTGCCAAGCCAGCTGCTGCCTGCCCAGCCAACTGGTGCCTGTAGACAGCAGTCTAAAACAGTAGACTGTTTTCCCTGTCTACTACATTTATTTCTCACTAAAACACACACACACACACACACACACACACACACACACACACACACACACACACACACACACACACACACACACACACACACACATACACACATAGTAGGGATCCTTACCCATGGCCCTAACATGGGTAAGGAACTACCTTACAGGAAGGAGTCAGAGAGTTACGGTAAGGGGCGAGAAGTGGGACTGGCGAACAGTAATGAGTGGAGTACCTCAAAGATCGGTGCTGTGACCAATTCTATTTCCAATATACGTTAACGATATGTTTACAGGAGTAGAATCCTATATGTCGATGTTCGCGGATGACGCAAATTTGATGAAAAGAGTTGTGACAGATGAGGATTGTAGGATCGTCCAAGAGGACCTGAACAGGTTGCAGAGATGGTCAGAGAAATGCCTACTGGAGTTCAACACGAGCAAATGTAAAGTAATGGAAATGGGACTAAGTGATAGGAGACCAAAGGGACAGTACACAATGAAGGGGAACTGCCTACCTGTGACGACGCGAGCAAGAGACCTGGGTGTGAACGTAACACCTAATCTAACTCCTGAGGCACATAAAAATAGGATATCGACAGCAGCGTACTCTACACTGGCAAAAGTTAGAACATCATTCAGAAACCTAAGTAAGGAGACATTTAGGCCACCTTACACTGCCTACGTGAGGCTAGTCTTAGAGTATACCGCCCCATCATGGAGTCCCCACCTGACGAAACACATAAGGAAACTAAAAAAAAATTCAGAATAGGGGGGATATGACAGGAAGGTATAAAATACTCAGGGGGATTTGACAGAGTGGACATAGACGAAATGTTCACACGAAATAGTAACAGAACGAGGGGACATGGATGGAAGCTGGAAACTCAGAAGTCACAGAGATGTTAGAAAGTTTTCTTTTAGCGTGAGAGTAGTGGGAAAATGTAATACACTTAAGGAGCAAATTGTGGAAGCAAATTCTATTCATAATTTTAAAACATGGAATGATAGGGAAATAGGACCGATGGCTCGAAAGGCGGGATCCAAGAGTTAATGCTCGATCCTGCAGACACAAATAGGCGAGTACAAATAGGTGAATACACACAAATCCCCAGGAAGTAGCCCATAGCAGCTGTCTAACTCCCAGGTCCCTATTTACTGCTAGATGAACAGGTGATCAGGGTGAAAGAAACTGCCCATTTGTGTCTACCTCGGCCAAGAATCGAGTCCGGGCCCTTAGGACTACGAACCCCAAGCGCTATCCACTCAGCCACGACTCGCATTGGGTGGGGGGGGGGGGGGGGAGCCGTGTGAGGAAGCTCGCTAATACTCCAAGGTTCTCCCAATATACTGCCAGGTGTGGACGAGTGTGAGACCTTCACCGCTACCAGCAGCACCTCGTACAAGCACAGTACGCCAGCAGAGTACATGCACTCTGTAGATCAGAGTGCATGAGTACTGGAACGTGTGTTGATTAACACCTGACCAATCTAAGTGCACAGTTTGTGATGTTCATTTATTTGTCTCTCAACATGTAGTTCTCAGTGATGTGACACATATAGTTCTCAGTGATGTGACACATATAGTTCTCAGCGATGTGCCACATATAGTTCTCAGTGATGTGACACATATAGTTCTCAGTGATGTGACACATATAGTTCTCAGTGATGTGACACATATAGTTCTCAGTGATGTAACACATATAGTTCTCAGCGATGTGACACATATAGTTCTCAGTGATGTGACACATACAGTTCTCAGTGATGTGACACATATAGTTCTCAGCGATGTGACACATATAGTTCTCAGTGATGTGACACATATAGTTCTCAGTGATGTGCCACATATAGTTCTCAGTGATGTGCCACATATAGTTCTCAGTGATGTGACACATATAGTTCTGAGTGATGTGACACATATAGTTCTCAGTGATGTGCCACATATAGTTCTCAGTGATGTGACACATATAGTTCTCAGCGATGTGACACATATAGATCTCAGCGATGTGACACATATAGTTCTCAGCGATGTGACACATATAGTTCTCAGCGATGTGACACATATAGTTCTCAGTGATGTGACACATATAGTTCTCAGGGATGTGCCACATACAGTTCTCAGTGATGTGCCACATACAGTTCTCAGGGATGTGCCACATACAGTTCTCAGTGATGTGCCACATACAGTTCTCAGGGATGTGCCACATACAGTTCTCAGTGATGTGCCACATACAGTTCTCAGTGATGTGCCACATACAGTTCTCAGGGATGTGCCACATACAGTTCTCAGTGATGTGCCACATACAGTTCTCAGTGATGTGACACATATAGTTCTCAGTGATGTGCCACATATAGTTCTCAGCGATGTGCCAGCCACACCAGAGGCAGGTGGTGGAGGCTGAGAAAGATGGACCAGATGATGACCTAATCATTAATCCTTGCAGTATTAATTGTAAGACAACGAGTGTCTCACTTGTTGATTGTTGCTCAGTTATGATGAGTGTATGTCATTACTTATCAGTAGTGATGAGTGTATGTTATTATTCATCATTAGTGATGAGTGTATGTCATTACTTATCAGTAGTGATGAGTGTATGTCATTATTCATCATTAGTGATGAGTGTATGTCAGGGGATCAGGTATTTGCCAGTGGTTGACGTCGTCAATATAAGCGGTAGTGTGATGTATGAAAATGCTCTGGCTTCCTGTCCCCCGACACAATGAATTAATAATTATTATTATCTCTCCTCTGCGATTTCGCTCTTTTGATATCAATGTCGAGTTACCCAAAGCTTCCTGTATATTATGTTACTGTTAAACATGTGGTGATTCTTAAACTTGTTTCCGTGACTCCGCTGCCAAGTCTTGCTACTGACCTTAGGTGCCCCTTAACACCTATTGGGTGGTTTGGTGCCCCTTAACACCTATTTGGTGGTTTGGTGCCCCTTAACACCTATTTGGTGGTTTGGTGACCCATGAATCACCTATTAGGTGGTTTGGTGCCCTTAATCACCTATTAGGTGGTTTGGTGACCCTTAATCATCTATTTGGTGGTTTGGTGACCCTTAACCACCTACTTGGTGGTTTGGTGACCCCTTAATCATCTATTTGGTGGTTTGGTGACCCTTAACCACCAACTTGGTAGTTTGGTGACCCCTTAATCACACGGGTGCTTGCTGTCTGTACTCACCTAAAAACTCACTTAAATGAGCTTGCAGGATCGAGCGCTAGCTCTTGAGCCAAATATGTTGTTGACTATTTGGCTTGTACAGTCTATACCTTCCATGCCATATAAACCTATTAAGTCACAATACCAATAAATTATGAATTATTTGAATCTTTCACATTACTTTCTCTGCAGTCATGACCTTGCGGAACCAAAGTGAGTCTCGACCAGGTGAATACGTGTCCAAGGACGACTATTCACACCGATTCCCACTCAACTAGTGTACTCAAGGGAAAAAAAACATTCCTCTGCTACTTACTCCATCTTGATAGTTTATGGGAGTCCTTTGTCATACGAAAGTTGATTACGTTGCATGAAATTGCAGTCAGAAGAATGTAATATTGACATCTTGTGCATATCAGGAGCTAATTTGCATTCTTACAACAACGTCAACACATTTTTGCACTAAATTGTTCTGAAAATGTATGTAATTAGAGAGCATTATTCAGATGCTTCACACCTTGTTATGAATGCACCACAGGCGCGTACATAACAGGTTTATGTTGGTGTTACGTTAACGCGTAATGATGACGTGACGTAAACACAAAAGTGCCTAGAGAGTGTCACGTTAGCAGGTCACCCCAGCGTGGAGGCGTGAGAGATGCAACCCGCCGGGGCAAAGATCCCTGGAAACACAAACCGAAACTGTCTCTATTTTCCGCTTGTTACAACTTGTAATAAAGTTGTTACATCTTGGCTTAACGTATTTATGACGTATTAGAACGTTGTTACAACTTGCTATATTGGTTGTTATAACTGGTTAGGAGGTGTTAAACTTATTCGGACGTTGTACCAACGTTGTAGTTTCGGTGTGTGTTTGACGGGATGTCCCGGTGGGTGAGGTCCCGGTGAGTGAAGTCCCAGTGGGTGAGGTCGTGGTGGGTAAGGTCGTGGTGGGTGAGTTCCCGGTGGATGAGGTCCTGGTGAGTGAGGTCCCAGGGGGTGAGGTCCCGGTGGGTGAAGTCCCGGTCGGTGAGGTCCCGGTGGGTGAGGGTCTAGAGGGTGAGGTTCCCAGTGAGTGAGGTCCCGGTGGGTGAGGTCCCAGTGAGAGAGGTCCCAGTGGGTGAGGTGCCGGTGGGTGAAATCTCGGTGGGTGAGGTCCCGTTGGGTAATGTCCCGGTGGGTGAGGTCCCAGTGGGTGAGGTCCCGGTGGGTGAAATTTCGGTGGGTGAGTCCCAGTGGTTGAGGTCGTGGTGGATGATGTCCCGGTGGGTGAGGTCCCGATGCAACCTGTCCTCTTAAAAAGAACGTCGCTTTTGGCCGTTTGCCCGTATGGCCGAATTTGGACGTAATTTGAAATTGAAAAAAATATGAAAATAAATTTGGGATTTTTTTTTTTCAACAACAGTAAGTTAAGGGTCCTCTGATAGGTTAGGTGGGCAGGAAATTCTCATAAAGTTTCAAAACGTTATGAAAAACGTTAATTTAAAGTGTCCTCTTATAACCTCTGCGCGTACGCCGGACGACTCAAATAGAAAACGGAACAGAACGTCACTTTTGTGAGTGGATTTCATTTCAAATTACGTCCAAATTTGGCCATAGTGCGCATACCAGCCAAAAGTGACGTTCTTTTTTAAGAGGACGGGTTGCAACCCCCGATGAGTGTGGTCTCGGGGGGTGAGGTCCTTGTGGGTGAGGTGGTAATGAGTGAGGTCCCGGTGGGTGAGGATCCGGTGGGTGAGGTCCCAGTGTTTGAGGTCACTACATATAACAATGCTGAGACTGAGGAGGTTTTCGAGGGAGATGGTCTCTTGTGAGAGGTGTTCTGGTCTGAGGGGGTTGGGGGTTATGGAATTTAAATCTCCAAAGGGAGCTCTTGTTGTTGCATCAGACAGTTACTTGCGTATAGGCGAACAACTTCTCCCAACCACTCTCTGCCGGAACAGTCAACCGACCTCGGCAGCCACACTCCTGCTATCGTCGGTCGACCAACATTAACCAATGGAGTGCATGAAGTTTCCGCAGGAGATCACTCTGTACACCTCTTGATCTTGGAGAGGGGTTCAGCATCACATATTAAAGGGTGCGGCTCCAACACTGGCCTCGTTGTCTTGTGTACACACCTTACTTGAGCTGCCGTGACTCCCCCACTCTCTCCTTGTTTGGAATGATCTCCTAAATCCCATTCGTGAATTAGTATTCTCTGCCACCCTGTCCACACCTGTGATCCTTTTTCAATCTCTCTCTCTCCTGCCTTCAGGGGAGCCTCACCAGGACAAGTGCAAAAGCCAGCTAGCAGTACACATTTATTAAACGAAAAAAAATCAAATACAATACGTGACATGAAAACATTAAAATAATATCATACAACACCCCAAGCTGTTACAACCCGGTAGCAATCCAATACCATACCCTGGCTTCACCAACCATCCATATCAGGTGGCTGTCCAACTCTTGGCTTACCACTCACTACTCCCTAACTAAATGGGGTGAAATCTCGTTATAACAATATTATACACTCAGCTCTAAAATTATATAAACTCAGCCTGTGGCTGAAACACCAGAAACCTCTGCATAAATATTCCCTAACACAAGAAGAAATCAATCTCCCACCTTACACTGCGTCTTACACGCCAATAAGCATTCAAACACTCCCCTTATACATTCATTTGTATCCACCATAAACCTTTGCTCTGCTCCTGTAGGCTCACTACCACACACATATATATATATATATATATATATATATATATATATATATATATATATATATATATATATATATATATATATATATATATATATATATATATATGTCGTACCTAGTAGCCAGAACGCACTTCTCAGCCTACTATGCAAGGCTCGATTTGCCTAATAAGCCAAGTTTTCATGAATTAATTGTTTTTCGACTACCTAACCTACCTAACCTAACCTAACCTAACTTTTTCGGCTACCTAACCCAACCTAACCTATAAAGATAGGTTAGGTAAGGTTAGGTAGGGTTGGTTAGGTTCGGTCATATATCTACGTTAATTTTAACTCCAATAAACAAAAAATGACCTCATACATAATGAAATGGGTAGCTTTATCATTTCATAAGAAAAAAATTAGAGAAAATATATAAATTCAGTAAAACTTTGCTTATTGGGCAAATCGGGCCTTGCATAGTAGGCTGAGAAGTGCGTTCTGGCTACTAGGTACGACATATATATATATATATATATTTATATATGTCGTACCTAGTAGCCACAACGCACTTCTCGGCCTACTATGCAAGGCCCGATTTGCCTAATAAGCCAAGTTTTCATGAATTAATATATTTTCTCAAATTTTTTTCTTATAAAATGATAAAGCTACCCATTTCATTATGTATGAGGTCAATTTTTTTTATTGGAGTTAAAATTAACGTAGATATAGACCGAACCTAACCAACCCTACCTAACCTAACCTAACCTATCTTTATATGTTAGGTTAGGATAGGTAGCCGAAAAAGTTAGGTTAGGATAGGTAGCCAAAAAAGTTAGGTTAGGTTAGGTAGGTTAGGTAGTCAAAAAACAATTAATTCATGAAAACTTGGCTTATTAGGCAAATCGGGCCTTGCATAGTAGGCTGAGAATTGCGTTCTGGCTACTAGGTACGACATATATATATATATATATATATATATATATATATATATATATATATATATATATATATTGTGACGGTAACACGTTGGTGTTCGGCTGTTCAAAAGCTAGGGGTATGGCCTCGTCACATATTAACAAAAAAAAATAGAAATTCTGGAACTTCGTCTGTGGTAAGATAAGGAGAAGACACACAAAACACAAGTAAATTTTAACAATGAAATTTTAATTACGTTAAAGAAAGCAAAACATGAATAAAATGGACATACAAATTCGTATAATAAAATCAATCAAAGTAATAAGAATAATCAAATGACAAAATGAAAAGTTACGTTAAGACAAATGAACAAATAACAAGTGTATGGCAAACAAAGTAAATAGGTGCCGGAATATTGGCTTCAAGCTATCACCTCTCTTAGTACACGTAAGCCTGGGGCTTAGTCAACCAACGAGACTTGTTAACTTGTCGAAAGCACGGGATATTCTGAGGACTGAGGTCGTGGCGGCCCCAGACATCAAGTAGTATGGTGGGTGGAGTGCAGTTACAGCTGGACTCGCAGCCAATCAGCGAGGAGCAGGCGGCAAGACAGGTAGTTTGGTGGTTCGAGGTGGAGCAGGTGTTCCTGGCTGCATACATTTTGCGCTCTGGCAAACCTTGCTGGTGTTGTCGTTGTTGGATATTTCATCCATACTAGTTTTATATAGATGTATGTATCGACGAACTTTGGAGGGAAGAGCAGGCTCAATCTCTTAAAGGAGATTATCGTCACAACTCTCCCCCGAAGCCTGCGGTTCTGGAAGAAGTACGTCGTTATGTGGTGGAGTAATAGATGGAGTCGCTTCTACTTCATTAACTCTGGAGAGATCATTGGCTAAGATGTTGTCGGAATCTTGGTATAGCGTGTCTCCAGGTTGAATTTCTGCAGTTAGCAAGCCCATAGTAGAAGACGTTGAGATGAGAAGTGGGCGTGCTGCAGGAGGTGTAGGGTGGTGTGGTCCGTGTTGATGGTAGACCACGCACTTTTCAGGTGTGGAGTGAAGTGCTGGAGCTTCAGGATGATGAAGAGTAGCTCCTTGCCAATTGTTCCGTAGTTCCTTGTAGCAGTAGTCGCTGACAGGGGTGTTCTCCTCGCCTCGTTGCTGCATCACGACACCACCAACGTCGGTACCACTGGCGTCGACATGGAGGATGAAGGGCTTATCTGACGAGGTGAGAGTGGAATTAGAATATGGCCAAGGAGCACTATTATTATCCTGAAAGTATTTGGGAAGATCATTAAGGATTTCGGAATTAGAAAGCGCTGACTCCTTGTCAGTGCTTTCGGGAGGAGAAGCTGGAAAGGTCTCACTGTGGATGTAGGGTTCTGTGAAGGTAGAACAGTTAATCAGGACAGTGGGAGGAGTACCATTATATTGCTTCAGGAGGTTGACGTGGCACAGCTGGGTCTTCCGCCGCCTATCAGGAGTCTCTATAACATAGTTGTTGTTGCTTCTGCACTCTTTGACGCGGTAGGGTCCTGAAAACCTGTTTTGTAAAGGTGAACCTGGGATAGGGAAGTATGCTAGAATGAAGTCTCCTGGCTTAAATTTTCTTACTTTGCTGGTCTGGTCGTAATGAGTCTTCATCCTCTCCTGGGCTCTCAATAGATTATCATTGGCAAAACGGTGGACTCTCTCTAGAATGTGTTGAAGGTTTTGAAGAAACTGGGGCATATTCTGATGCTCACTGAAGGTGGCATCTCGGAGAGAGTCTTTGAAAGCCTTAAGGGGAGTACGGCACTTACGGCCGTAGAGCATCTCATAAGGAGATACTCCTAGGGACTCATTGGGGAGACTTCTGTAAATACACATTATAAGGTCGATTTGCTTATCCCAATCCTTAGAGGTTTCACTACAAAACTTTTTCAAGAGTGCTTTGATAGTCTGGTGACTACGTTCAAGAGAACCCTGTGAAGCAGGATGATAGGGGCTGGACAATACCTGTTTGATGTTGAACTCCTCCAGTGTCCTTTTGAAGAGATCACTGGTGAAGTTGGTACCACAGTCGCTCTGAATCTCCCTGGGAAATCCGTATTGAGTGAAGATCTTCAATAGATGTTTTACAACCGTAGCAGCCGTGATGTTCTTCACTGGAACTGCTATGGGAAATCTGGTGGTAGGACACAGGATGGTTAAGATATAGGCGTTACCTGAACTGGTCCGAGGTAAAGGACCAACACAGTCTATTATAAGTCTGTGGAAAGGTTCCCCAGGCACCTGTATGGGAATCAGTGGCGCTCTGGGAATGGAGATGTTCGGTTTGCCTGCCATCTGACATGTATGACACTGTTTTACGTACTGTTTGACGCTATTTACCATACCTGGCCAGTAGTAGTCTTGACGAATTCCATGGTAAGTCTTGTTGAAGCCGTAGTGGGAGAGTGCTCCGTGGGCCAGGTGTAGAATAGTGGGCCGCAGGCTGGTAGGAATCACAAGTTGTTCGATGTTGGCCCAATCGTCCTCCTCCTTCAGTTTACTGGGTCTATATCTGCGGTAGAGCAAGTCGTTCTCTAGGAAGAACCCAGGAATACTGTCGGGTTGAGTCTCAGCCTGGAAAAACAATGGTGTTAAAGCAAGATCTTCCCTCTGCAACTTACGGAACTCCAACTTGGTCAGATTCGGGGGTAGTTTCTGAGGGTCTTGAGGGACAGCGATAGCAGTAGAGTCAGCTGGCTGTGGACGTGCGGCTTGTGCACGGGTGGTCACGAGAACTGGAGGAGAAACTTCATCACTCTCTTGAACCTCTGCTGGAACATACGCTAGAATAGGGTTGATTGGCACAGAGTTACACACCTGGGGTTTGTCCATGACGATTAGGTTGGTCGGTTGCAGGTCTTCTGCCAAGTCGTTGCCTAGGAGAAGTTGCACTCCAGGCATGGGAAAAAGCTTTTCCCTGACGGCGACTTGGACTTCTCCGTTCACGTAGGGACAATCCAGGTGGACTCTGGCGAGAGGGTATGGAGTGGTAGCAGTGAGGTCAGTGATGAAGACAGTTTCTCCGGTGTAGACGATGTTGGGCACAGCCGACTTCAAGATGATCGATTGAAGAGCCGCTGTGTCCCTCAAGATCTTCAATTTGAAACGTCCCTCCGGATTTGAACCGTTGGCAGAGACAGTTCCAGTATACAGGTGGTTACTGAAAAGAGAAAGATCATTAACATTAACATCAACATTCATCACAGGCTTACCGGACTTAGGAGGAGTTGGTTTGGGTTTCTGTGGGTCAGTGGTTCCCTTGTATTGAGACTTACCACACTTGTCTATGGTATGTCCATAGAGTCTACAATACTTGCAGTACAATTGCGAGCCAGCTTGATCGGTGCTCACTTTCTCGTAACTGTACCACGACTTCTTACTGGAGGATGGTTCGGGTGTCGGCCGGTGGATGAGGCTGTAAGTGTCAGCCGACTTAGCACACTTCAGGTAGTCGGTTTCTTCTTTATCTGCTAAGTAGAGACGGACAGGAGGCGGCACACGCCTCAAGAATTCTTCAACAAGCATCAGGTTGACGAGTTCTGTAAAAGTAGAGACATGTTCTGCTTCCAGCCATTTCATAAAATATCTCCGTTTTGTGCTAGCAAACTCTAGGAAGGTAGTGGTACTTGCCTTCAGGTGGTCACGGAATTTCCTTCGATAACTTTCTGTGGAAAGGAGGTAGGCGTCCAACACTGCTTGTTTCAGAGTCTGGTAGTCATTCTCAGACGCAAAAGTACTGAGTGTGACTGCAGCTCTACCTGTAAGATGAACTCTGAGAAGTGTGGCCCATTGGTCGACAGGCCAACTGAGTTGATTAGCAAGGGTTTCAAAGGTGGTGAAAAACACATCAACTTCTGCTTCTACAAAGGATGGCATTAACTTACTTGCATGTGATATATTAAAACTGACGGGAAGATTGGCAGTAGCTTGCTGGCATTGAGCGAGGTGTGAAGTTTCCAACGTGTATTCTCGTTGACGACACTCTAGAGCCAGAGTCGCTTGTTGCTTGTCATGTTCACGTTGCATCTCCAACTCGCGTCGTTTTGTTTCAAGCTGTACTCGTTCCCGCTCCTGGAGCGTTTCAAGCTGTACTCGTTCCCGCTCCTGGAGCATTGCAACCTCACGTTCCTGGAGGGCGAGTTCACGTTCCTTGAGGGCGATTTCTCGCTCGTGTTCTTCCTTCCTCAAGGCAGTTTCACGTTCCCTGAGGGTGATTTCTCGTTCTTGTTCTTCCCTTCGTATGGCAGCCGCTTCTTTTTGCTGCTCACGTTCAATCTTGGCCAGCTCTAGTTTGAGTTTCATCGTTGCCAAGTCAGTTTTATCTGCAATATAGTAAGTTTCATGAGTTTCAGAGTCTATCTTACCTTGCTCTAAGAAATGATCCAGCAACAGATTGTGTAGGTCATTTTTGTTGGCTTGGTAGGGAACTTCTAGTTGATACTCATGTGCAAGAGTTTGTAATTCAGTTCTCTTGGCACGACTTAAAGTCCCTATTTCACCTGCTGGATCTGCACGGAAAGCTTGGAGACGAAACATGGTGAAGTTAGCAAAATAAATGTACAACGAATATACCGTTATAGTGAATGTCAGAAACAGGACAACGGGGCAACTGGTACCCATCCTGTGGTATCTTTAACAATTAAAGTTAAGTACAAGGTGTTAAATGATTAATTTAAATCAAGGGCGCAGGAAATCTTGTACCCGGTACTCATGTAAGTGGATAAGGGCAAGAAAATCCTACTAACAAATGAAACAGAGTTTCGAAAACAAATGAAACAGAGTTTCGAAAACAAATGAAACAGTTAATTGCCTCAAAAGTAAAATTGGTAGTCCAAGGATGTAGGCATACCTTGCCGAGTCTCTATAGGACATAAAGCAAGTTTTTCCTACTGAATTTAATATGATACTTACAGAATTAGCGAACTTTTGTGCTCTGAAAAAGTAAGCTAATTCCCTACCGTTGTATGTATCATCATCTCTGACTGACGTGTAGGGGTGCGAGGTGTCAACTGGTGACGAGAACTGCTGCTTAGGTCCCAATTCAGCAACTAAAGTTCGAGCTAGAGGAACTATGGCCCTCTTTGTCCTCCTACAGTCAGATTGCAGAAGATTGGGTGCACTTGACCCGGGGCAGACCACAGTACCAGGGTACCAATATGATGATCTGTCAAAAATGAGAAATATCCAAGGGACAAAGATGGTAAACACGAGTAATAACACGGAGGGAGAGATGACCAATTAAGAGTATGACTGAGGCCTACAGTCACCACGTAATCCAAAGTTGTCTCACCTTCACCATATGTTACTCTCGTAATGCACAATACACCGCACCATATAAAAAATGAAATTGAATATGAAAAATAGTAAAAGCTACGTTAACAAAGTTAAATACGCTTACCATAAATTACTACTTGGCACCAGTACCTGAGTGAAGCTCCTAGGACAGGCCCCCATATAATATGTGACGGTAACGCGTTGGTGTTCGGCTGTTCAAAAGCTAGGGGTATGGCCTCGTCACTTATTAACAAAAAAAAATAGAAATTCTGGAACTTCGTCTGTGGTAAGGTAAGGAGAAGACACACAAAACACAAGTAAATTTTAACAATGAAATTTTAATTACGTTAAAGAAAGCAAAACATGAATAAAATGGACATACAAATTCGTATAATAAAATCAATCAAAGTAATAAGAATAATCAAATGACAAAATGAAAAGTTACGTTAAGACAAATGAACAAATAACAAGTGTATGGCAAACAAAGTAAATAGGTGCCGGAATATTGGCTTCAAGCTATCACCTCTCTTAGTACACGTAAGCCTGGGGCTTAGTCTACCAACGAGACGTGTTAACTTGTCGAAAGCACGGGATATTCTGAGGACTGATGTCGTGGCGGCCCCAGACATCAAGTAGTATGGTGGGTGGAGTGCAGTTACAGCTGGACTCGCAGCCAATCAGCGAGGAGCAGGCGACAAGACAGGTAGTTTGGTGGTTCGAGGTGGAGCAGGTGTTCCTGGCTGCATACGTTTTGCGCTCTGGCAAACCTTGCTGGTGTTGTCGTTGTTGGATATTTCATCCATACTAGTTTTATATAGATGTATGTATCGACGAACTTTGGAGGGAAGAGCAGGCTCAATCTCTTGAAGGAGATTATCGTCACAATATATATATATATATATATATATAACCCATACTGCCAGAAGCAATGCATCTGATGTACAGGATCCCTTAACATACTGCCAGATGCATTGCTTCTGGCCGTATGGCTTCGAGTCACTTCTGAGGTGTGAGTTTTCAGTAGCATAGTTGCATGCGTGGAGACCATTGAGGCTTTTTCGCATTGTGACGATAATCTCTTTCAAGAGAGATTGAGCCTGCTCTTCCCTACAAAGTACGTCACTATACAAGATAATATAGAAGATACGTCCAGCAAGTATCGCCAAACGTTTTGCCCAGAGAGCAAAACGTATCCAGAACAACGGCACACCTGCTAGCTACCACCACCGTAACCAGCAAACTGCTCGTCCTTTGCCTGCCTGTCGCTGATTGGCTGGTGTCCCGTCGCACCTGCCCTCCGCCACAAGTTGATGTCTGGGCTGCAGTGCTCCAGTATCGTCAGAATATCTCAGTGCTCCTTGCAGTTGACATCTCTCGCTGGTAGACTAAGCCTTGGCTTTCGTGTACTAAGGGAGGTGGCAGCTCGAAGCCAATATTCCAGCTCCATTAATATTTATTTTGCTATCACTGTAACTCACTTGTCTTAACGTAACTTTTCATTTGCCAGTGATTATTCATATTATTTTGTTTGTTGACTTGTCTTTCATATTTTATGTGCTTAACTTTATTCATGTCTTGTTTTCCTAGAGTAATTAAAATTTCATTGTTAATTTACTTGTGTTTTGTGTGTCTTCCCATTACCTTACCACAGACAAAAGCTCCAGCTTTTCTCTTTTTTTTCTATAATGTGACGAGGCCCTGCCCCTAGCTTTTGAAACAGCCGAACACCAACGCTTTACCGTCACAGCATATATATATATATATATATATATATATATATATATATATATATATATATATATATATATATATATATATATATATATATATATAGATGCTCCAAAGTACTCAAAAGGCTCTTCTGCAGTCCTCCCAAAACTGCTGCACTATGAAGTCCTCTTCAAACACCAGTGATGCTTCACCACTGATTCCACGGAGACCCGTGAAACTCCTCTTCTCTGTTATTTTACACTGCTTGAGGTATACTCCTCACTATGGAGTTCTGCTCTCCCACAGAGTTCAGCATACACTCCTCCAGCCTCGAAGTTCCATTAATTTCTTCCCAAACAAACTTGCAATTCGATTTCCATTCTAATAAAAATGTTTCCCGAACAGAACATAAAGAATAAACTATATCCCAGCATTACATTTCGCCACCCGATGCTGCACTGCGTCATCCGTTGTGGTGGGTATTCCCCCAAACTGGACGGGTCCAAGCGAGGGACATGTCTTGACACGCTGCCAGGAGCTTCCTACTGGGCTGCACTGCTGAGGCCTCCGCCCCCTCAGGTGCCTCTTGACCACCGTTGAGGTAAGATGTACCGCTCCTCTCTCCAACATATCATCTGAACTCAAACTCCTTATTTCAGCTTACTGCCTCAATGAATTATATATCCAACCTATACATATATTCATTATGATCGCTGGGAACACGATCAAACACTAGTGGCTAAATTAACAACTGATTAAATAGGCTTACCCCCGAAATCTCTGACGTGAGGATGCTCACTCACTGAAGCTCAACATGGCGCTCACATAGGCCGCCCACGAAAATGCTTCAGGAGTGCTTCACACAGCTTTCTGCAGTCCACGACTTGAGTCCACAACGTTTCCAGACCGGCTCCACAACAGAAACGCCTCCTCACTTCTTCCTCTTGAACGTACACCAATTAGTTTCACTAAGGCGCGGCCAAACACTCACTACCAGGCCGCCTCTAATTATCAAATTCACAGAGAGATGGTGTACTAGGTCCCCAACAGCTTCTTCACACTTGCAGACAAGTAGCGTTCACTCCAGCACTAACACAGGGGACTATATTCCTCTTCATTGCAGGAGATCAACACAATACATCCATCTCTGATGACAGTTGTGACTCAAGTGAGGTCAAGATGTCCTCCGAGCCTCCCATCACGTCAGCAAAGTACCGACATCTCATGTTATGTCACTTATTTACATGTTCATTCCCTGCTCATATTTTAAATCTAGTCACCGACATTTATTGCATAGATATATATACATATCTTTTGTCTGACCTCACAATTAGGTCTCGTGTGTGGAATAACTCTCAGATAGGTAGACTCGTTCTTCAGGCTACCTGGGATCATAACACCCCGCTCTCTTTATTTTTGAGAGTTATATCCAGTGGCTAGGCTCGGGATAATGCATTGGCCACCACATTGTCTCGTGCTCTTATATGCCATATTTCCAGGTCATATTCTTGGAGCAATAGAAACCACCTGGTAAGCCTCTGGTTAGCATGCTTCATCTTCCTCAGGAACACTAGGGGATTATGGTCTGTGTGCACCGCAACTGGGTGTCCTCTCCCATTTACGTATACCTCAAAGTGTTTTAACGTCAGGACCAATGCCAAAGTCTCCTTCTCGACTGAACTGTACGATCTCTGATGTTTGGCAACCTTCTTCGAGAAGAAAGATACAGGGTGATAAATTTCATTCTTTTGCTGTGTCAGTACAGCTCCGGCCCCTATATTATTTGCATCCACGAACAACGAAAATAGTGCTCCAAAATCCGGCGACACTAACACAGGCACCTCTGTCAATAACCTCTTGGTCTTCTCAAATGCCCCTTGCACTATCCCGTTACATTCGCGCTTCTTGCTATTCGATAACAAACTTGTCGTAGGAGAGGCTACAGTGGAAAAATTCTCACAGAACTTCCTATAATACCCAATCATACCCAAGTACCTTAACAACTCCTTCTTTCCTTTGGGTACCGGGAAATTATCGATACTTCCACTTTCGTTCTCGCCGGAGCAACCTCACCTTGCTCTACCACATATCCTAGGTATTCCAGGTGGGCTCTCCCGAACTCACTTTTCGCCAAGTTAATTGTCATGTTGGCCTTCTCCAACCGATCGAACAAATCCAAAAGTCGGTCTACGTGATCCCTCCTGGAATCTGCAAATACCACAATCCCGTCACGTCTTGCAACACCTGGTTCATTACCCGCTGAAAGCAACTACCACTATTTTTCACCCCAAATGGCACTACTTTATACTGATATAAGCCATCTGGCATCACAAACGCTGAGATCCTCTTGGCTTCTTCGGACAGGGGGATCTGGTAGTATACCTTCAATAGGTCAATCTTCGATACATACCTCGCACTTCCAATCCGATCATTACAATCGTCAATACGCGGTATTAGATGGGAGTCAGCGGTCGTAACTGCGTTCACCTTCCTGTAATCAGTACAGAACCGGAAAGGGCCATCATTCTTTTTCGCATGGAGGTAAGGTGAACCCCCGTCACGGTCGCTATCCTCCGCCAGGTCATTCTCCAGCAATTATTTAACTTCGACCATCATCGCCTCTGCCTTATCTGGACTAACCCTATAAGGGTGCTGCTTGATGGGGACAGCATTCCTTACATTGACTTCATGTACCTTTCCATGATGTCTAATCGGCACTTCAGTAAATAGCAACCCATTCCTTTGTAAGATCCCCACTAACTCTTGGCATTGGTCATCCTCTAAATGACCTAATTTATAATAGGATAATTGGGAGCAGACACTCCCCCCTGCTCCACCCTCAAGTACCCGAGACACCGAGACAGTTGTTTGGGAGCCAACTCCACTCGCCGGTCAACCAGGTTAACGACTCGTTTGAGATTCCTTGCGATAGTTACTTGCCCATCAGCGCCCTCTACATCAGGCCCGCATATATAAGCTGCTCACCACCAGCCAGCCCTCAGAATACTCTTCTTGCTCTAAGCTCGAGATCTACTCTCGCTCTCCTGGGTATCGGTAAACTTGAGCAGCTCTTGCATAAAGTATATAATTGTCCACCTTTAATTTGTTATTAACAGAACTGTCACATGTTTATATTTCTTTTGCATTTATCTTGTGTAATCGCCAAGTAGAATATGGGACTTGTTTTATTTGTTGTTAAAGTCAATTTTGTTATATTAAATATCTAAAGTTTCTCATTTTTGGTCTTTACCGACAGCTCTCACACTGTAAAGAGGTCAGCAGTTTTATTTACTTTGTTTTACATTTTTTTTATTTAATGTTATTGGCATTTCACCTACCGGAATAGCCACTGCTCTATTCTTTAACTTTTACGTCCCATTAAAATTGAAGGCCAGTCCGGAAACCTTGCTCAGGTAATGCTGCTATATCCTGTACTTAAAGTTGTTGGTTGTACTTGGCTTTAACACATGTTTGTTTTTTCAGAACTCTTTTTTTTTTGAGTGTTTTTGGTGCCTAATACGTTATACATTCCATGTGTAGCAATTTATGATTGTTAGATTGGCTTTGAATTCCGTGGGTGTTTTATGCGCAAATTCATACTCGTAATCATTTGTCTAATCTTTGCTATATCCTGCGATTTCCACCTTATTCTCGTCCCTACAGAATAGTTTCTCACTCAGGCAGATCACCCCTAGTGTACTCTGGTACTTTGGTCTGTCTCCAGGCTATTTCGCTTACTCTGTGCAATCCGAACTTAGGAGGAAGTACTGGACTAGTAGTAGTAGTAGGCATCCATCAGTCTCAGACTATGGAGTTGCCCTCTGGTGTCAATCTGGTCTGGAGTGGCCTCACCAGGGCGCAAAGCCAGGGTAGGTTGATTCGGGGGAGAAGCAGTTACCCAGGCAGCAGGTCCCCCCTCTCCATGGCACTGAAAGTCTCCAATGGAAAAGCATACGCCAATATCATTGGTTCCAGCCCCGTCGCAGGAACTGTGAGTTCCGGGGATGACCTCGAAGTTGGTGAAGAAGAGCACAGGGACCTCCAACCCCGGAGACCGCCGTGGACGTGGCCGGAGAAGAACCACCCCGTCAAGGGTCTGAACGACCCCAGCCTCCTGCAGCAGAGCCTAGTACATCTAGTACTAGTCCTAGTACATCTAGTACTGCACTAGTACTAGATTTACTAGGAAGTACTAGATGGTTCCTCTCCTATCTAGGACTTTGCTGTATGGTTGGGACCCATACAGCAGTTCTCGTCAATATTCACACTCTCCGCACCCTTTTGCTTCGGTCAGAGATCATGGTACTTGCCCAGATAGGGAGTTTACCATTCTTTTTCAGAGCACAAAGAATAACTCTGCAAGTACTATCTAGTTAAGTAGGACACCTCTTGCCCTTATCCTCATCATTTATAGAGTACCTAGTAAGAAATCCCAACATCCTTTGGACTACCTCAAAACTATTTTTGTTTCACTATTCAAGTAGGATCCCTCTTGCCCTTATCCTCGTCATTTATAGAGTACCGGGTATTGAAATCCCTACTTCCTCGAAACACTTCGTTTCACCCTTTGATATAATTACTCAATTGTTGTAACCTTGACTTATCATTAAGTTTATACAGGATAGCTTAAAGTTATTGTAGGTAATTATCAGCATATTACTTGTCCCTAATTCATTCACCATGTTTCACCTTGCCACATTCAGACAACCCAGAGGATGAAGTGGGCATACCAGTCCGGGCCACCAAGGCGGAACTGCTGACTCTAGTAAAAGAGTACCATATTACTCCTCCTCATGGAACCACTAAAATTGATCTCCATAACCTCATACTAGATTTTTTGTAGACAATGACCGAATCACATCGGTGGCGTATGAACAACGTCTAATTGAAGATAAGAGTGCCCTGGCAGCCATGAAGTTGAAAATAGAGCTCGCCAACATAGAATATAAATGTCTGAAGGAACAAGCTGCCTTTCAAAAGGAAGCTCTTCGGGTAAGAGATGAGAAGCTGCCTTCCAAAAGGAGTAAGTTGAACTCCAACGTGAACGTGAGAAGGAAGCTCTTCAGATGAAAGACCGTGAAGCTGAACTCCAATATGAACGTGAGGGGGAGAAAGTTGCCCTCCGGAAGGAACAAGTTGAACTCCAATGTGAACGTGAACAGAAAGCTTTTCAGATAAGAGAACGAGAACTTGAACTCCAACGTGAACATGAGAGAGCTCTCTCATGTTCGGAAGGAAGTTCTTCAGGAAAAAGAACGGGAAACCGCCATCGTTTTAGAGCACCGACGTAAAGAGCTTGACCTTGAAACCACCCACATCACTCTGCGCTAAGAAGCAGAAGCCAAACTCCCGGTACGTTTTAACGTTTCTCAAGCCATTAAATGAATGCCACCTTTTGTAGAGCCTGCAGTAGATGCATTCTATACTTCGTTTGAGGCTCTAGCTAATCAACTCGGCTGGCCTCAGGATCAGTGGGCTATACTTCTCAAATCTCATTTGACAGGTAGAGGTGCCTTGACCATCTGTTCTCTGGCTTCAGAAATGGACTACAATGTGTTGAAACATGCATTACTTGATGCCTACCTCGTATCAGTAGAAAGTTATAGACGTAAGTTTAGGGACTACCTCAAATCCAGTGCTACTACTTACCTAGAGTTTGCCCAAAATAAGAAAATATATTTTATGAAGTGGCTGGAATCAGCCCAAGTCACCACCTTTGCAGATCTCATCAACCTCATCTTGGTGGAAGAATTCCTTCGTCATGTTCCTACTCCTATTCGCCTCTACCTTTTAAACAAGGAAGAGACCAACCTTACTAAATGTGCGCAATTGGCTGACAACTACAGTCTCATTCACAGAGTGCCATCTGACACACCTCTTGGTAAAACATCTTGGTCCAGTCCTGCTAAAGTGAGTACTAGTAATGTGAAGTCCTCACTGTATTGCCGTTACTGTTAAAAATATGGACATACCATAGAAAAGTGTGCAAAGTCTCAATGTAAGGTCAACAGTGAAACCCACAAGACCCAAATCACCTCTTCCTAAAACATATAGGCCTGTAATGAATATCCATGTTCCATTCTCTAATCTTTCTTTCTTCAACAGACACCACTGTCTCTTCCAGCGGTAAGGATTCGGAGGGAAGGTTCCAAGTGAACATCTTGAGGGACACAGCTCTTCTACAGTCGATGCTCTTCAAATCAGCTGTACCCAACGTCACCTACACCGTAGAAAGCGTCCTCATCACTGACCTTACTGCAATCACCCCATAACCACTCGCAAAAGTCCACCTGGATTGTTCGTTCGTGTTAAAGTCGAAGTCGCCATCCGGGAAAAGCCTTTCCCCATGCCAGGAGTTCAACTTCTCCTGGGCAACGACTTGTCAGAAGATCATCAACCCACGAACCTCATCACCACAACAAAAAACAGGTATGTGACTCATCTGTAGAGGATCCTATTATAAAATATGTTGTAGAGGAGGTCCAACCGACCAATGATTCTGAGGAAATCTCCCATCCTCTTATGGTGACGACACACGCCCAAGCTGCTCAACCACAACCAGCTGATGCAGCTGTCCCTCAAGATTCTCAGGGCCTCCCACTGAATCTCAACCTGTTGGAGTTCCATAGGTTGCAGAGATCATTCCCTAACATTTTTATTCTTTCAGGCTAAAACAAAATCGGACGCAATCCCTTTTTTTTTTTTTTTTTTTTTTTTTTAAGAACCATGTACTCTACTGCCGCTATAGACCCAGCAAATTGAAGGAGGACAACGATTGGGCTAACATCTACCAGATGGTAGTCCCTACCAGATATCATACGTCTGGCCCATGGCCTTCTCTCACACTACGGCTTCATAAAGACCTACAACGCCCTAAAACAGGACTACTACTGGTCAGGTATGGTTCGTGACATCAAGACCTTTGTGACAGCTTGCCACACGTGTCAAAGGACAAGTAAGCCGAAAGCTCATCTATCCAAGGCACCACTGATTCAGGTACCAGTGCCTTCTGAGCCGTTCAGCCATCCCACCAACAACAATATCAAGCCTCTGTCCAAGACAAGCTCAAGTAACTTTCATATCAATAATATCCCGTGTTCTACCTCCAGATTTCCAACAGCAATTTCCGTCCAGAACAGTACAGCTGCTAGTGTTGTGAAGCACCTCGTGAAGTAGTGCCCACAGTGCAGACATCCCCTAGAGAGTCGGAGCAGAGGTGACACCATTCTCTCCAACGACCTGTGTAAGACAGTCAAACATCAGCTAGGTACTGTCTAGCCCTTCTTGTTGTACTTCTCCTGATTTCAATGGTTCTAAATCCTAGATCTTGTCCAACACCAGGAACGATCTTTCTACCTTCGAAACAACTCCAAATAAACGTGTTCCTCTCGACCACTTGACCAGCCTTCACCTCAAATACCTTAAAACCACAGCCCACTCCATTTCATTTGAAAGGCGTAACCCCTTATCTTGTACTAATTCCACTCTCGCTTCGCCAGGTGTTAAGAAGCCTTTCGTCTTCCATGTCGACACAAACAACATTGGCATTAGGAACACAACAACGAGACGGGGTCGTGCACTCTGTTACGTACCCCTATAAGATACGTAAGAAAATAAATTAATATGTACCTTTATAATTGTGTGTAAATTACAAGTATGTATATTGATATACTTATATGTCTATGCAAAAGTAATTTCATGTTACAGTGTTGGCGTTAGGCCCAACGTATCGTGGGAATGATTGTTTTATTTCTTTGTGTGCTCAGTTTTCCCACGGGAACTAATGATTTATATGTGATCATAAGTGGGTAACAGAGGTGAATAATAATTGAGTGAACTGTATCTGGCAAATTGTCGTGGGATAGTCCGTTGCTGGGTGAGCATGCCATTATTCCCCTCTGTATGCGTATTTTAATTACTATGTAAAGAAATAATTACCTTATTTTTGTATATCAATATGTATTAATTATTCATTAAGTTAATTTAAGATTTCTCTTGTCACAATGTATTGCTCCATTGTTGAAATAATAAATATTGTAACTTTGGCAAATTGTTCGTGGGGCAAGGCAATGTTTTTGACTCCCGCGTTATTGTTATTCAGTAGCTGATCCGGAACCAGAGAGTTAGCATCTAGTGGAGTTAAGTTATACATTTTTGTTCTGTCATAGCCATACATATAATAATATTAATTTAATGTCTGGAAGATACAGTGATATTTTTAATGTGATATATTGTGACCAAATAATCATCTGTTTGCTATTGAGATTTATGTAATATATATCTATATAAGATTTTGTATCTATTCTTTCAGTCCTAAAGGAAGATTTTTATTAACGTGCTCATTACTTATCAAGGGGTTATACTGGTGACCCGCTCTTGTGAACAGCAGTTTTTTAATAACCCTAGACCTTGTTGTTGTTAGCTGTTTCAGGGTCACGAGCCGTAACGTACGATAGGTAACACACTCCAACTACTACCGTCATAAAGGAGCCACTCGACATCCTATCCAGTGTGCAACACAACGAACCTTTCAATTTACAAGGTTACAATCTCGTCAACATCTCCTCAGTCCTCAATATTTCTCGGTCCATGCAGCAGGCCCAGTTCTCCAACAGACTAGTACTTTGCTGGATCCTGCAGCACCATATCAAAATCTCCGACCTCAATATTCTTCGGTCCCTGCAGCAGGTCCAGTTGTCCAACCGACTCATTCTGCGCTGGGTCCTGCAGCACTACATCAACATCTCCTAATATCACAATCTCCTTCGGTTCCTACAGCAGACCCAGTTCTCCAACAAGCACTTGCTTCGCTGGACCATGCATCTGACGAACCATCTCCACAACATCTCCTTGGATCACCATTTCCTTTGAAACATTCAGCACGCCCAGTTCTCTAGCCGATTTGTACTTCACTGAGCTCTGCACACCGACATCAACATCTTCTACAATCACCATCCTCTTCAGTTCATGCAGCCGACCCAGTTCTCCAACCAGCACCAGCACTCACTTCACTGGGCCGTGTACCTGCAGAACTACAATCTCCACATCTTCTTTATCAAAGGCTCGGAAATCGTCCCCGACGTGCTCTCCAGAGTCTACGAGGTGAAACCTCCCACTTCAACTCTCCACTCCACCGCAGTATTATAAGCGATAGGAACAGGCTTCGGGGGATTGCCGTTTCGGAAATCTCTTGCTTAGGCAAGGAGATCCTGCCTATGCCTATACCGATGGATAATAATATAGATGGCAGTGCCTCGTCCCACTTACTCCCTTCCGCAGGGCAGTATATCCTTAACAAATTCTTCAGTGTTCCATAGCAACGCTTCAACGCCCCCCTGCGACTGAGGGGTGATATGTTGACGAGCGCACTTGAACCACCTTCCGTCCTTTAACAGTTTCCCTGAACAGTTTTGATTGGAAGACGCTCCCCAAGTCCGTCTGGATAATCTTGGGCATGCCTTACCAGGCAATGTAGTGCTCGTGATGTTACTTTCCTCAAAGGGACCGCTTCGGTGAAACGGGTGGCTGTACACATTATGATAAGCAAATATTCGTGGCCTTTCCACGTCCTCGGCAACGGACCCACACAGTCTACCAGGACCCTCTCCAAAGGCTCACCAAAAGCTGGGATGGGCCTCAAAGGTGCCTTTGAAATAGCCAGGACTGCTTACCTGCACGCTGGCATGCCAAACATTTTCGACAAAACCTTTTCACATCCTTTCGTATGTTTGGCCAATGAAAATGTTCATGCACCTTCTTCAAGGTCTTTTTCACACCCAAGTGGCATGCCATATCCACGGAGTGGGCTAGTTCTATCAGCACTAAATTTCGCCACCTGACTCTGCACTACATCGCCTGATTGTGGTGGGTTGTTACGGTCTCTTCACCGTTGTCTGAGTGTAGCGTGGCAATTCCAGCACCATCTATGAGTCTGCACTCAAACTCCCCTGATATTGGACGCTACGTGGACAAAGCCATCTATTGGTTGTGGTATGACAGTGGCAAATGGCTTTGGTTTCCTGTCTTCATCATATTGTGTGGTCGACATGGATGACCTCTGGTGAGGTGGCGGATCAAGATCAGCGCCACCTAGGTTGTGCTATGAGCATAATGTCTACTCCCCAGTGAGTAAGTGTTACGTCCTGGTGTTGGAAACCTGACAGACATAATAACATGAGTATCCCCTTAAAGAAAAGAGAATGGGTGATTCAGTGACGTCATCGATGTCACGCATTTACATTACTCGTAATCTTTTTATACAACAGTCTAGTGATTAAATTGAATAAAAAAGTGGCACTAAGACTGAATATAATTTTCAACACTGGGAAAATAGCTTAATACTCTATTCCTTAAACATAAATAGAACCATCAAACATTTGAGTTCGTCTCTTCCGGGAGCGTCGTCACGTACATAATAACAACAAAGGAGAGACCTGACACTCGGAAGGTCGGCCATCATGGCGTGCGGATTGAACGCTCCTGGCTGGACGTTCTTTCCACACCTTACCTGGAACTCGTCTTTGAATTCAGCTGGCTTCTTTGGGCCAGTGTGTGCTCACTGCAGTTGCCCAGGGGTTCACAGGACCGGGGGAGGCCGGAGCCTCCCTAATGGACGCCTCCCCGAGCGGGGGCGCCATGGATGTTGAAAGCAAGTCCCAGAGAGGAAAACGTCTGCTGGAAAATGAGTCGGCTGATGCTGCCCCAGAGCGAGAAGCTAAGAGGATGTCTTCCCCTTCAGAAGACCTTAGTCTTGTAGTTTTCCCCGTTCCTCGTTTGTGGTAGTCCTAATCCAGTCAGAATCAGGTCAGTGCGTCTTTGCAAATCCTCGTACCTTAGGTGCAGCAATCGAGGCTTCCGTATTGTGGCCACATTGCCTGCCTGAGACCATACGTACCCGGGGTAGGGGTGCAACACTGAAGCTACATATCAGAAAGGAGGCTCTATCACACATCTGTGTATCCGACATTATTAAGTTGGGGGACTGGCCTGTCAGGTGCCGACAGGTATTGTCACAGGAGGAGGAGTCTCGGGCCCGGTATGGGAAGGTTGGCCCAATTGACCAGAGTGTAGATGTGGATGACATCCAGGCCGCTCTGCAGGTATTAGGGGGTGCATCAGCGAGATTATTGGAAGTTACCAGGATTCGCGGAGCAGCAGGGCCGACATCCATGGTCCATGTAAAGTTCGATGGGCACCTCCCTGACCGAGTGGCACTACACAGGACCTCGTATCAGGTTCAGCCCTACAATTTCCCTGTGTTACGATGTTACGCTTGTCATCTATTGGGCCACAGTCGCCTGACCTGCCGTAATGCAGCACGTTGTGCAAACTGCGGCAAAACAGGCCATTCAGACAGAGATAACGGTGGGTGCTCTGCTGCACCTCGCTGCTTTTTATGCCATGGCCATCATAAGGTTACGTCTAAGAGTTGCCCTGTATATCTTGAGGCCCTCCAGTTGGACATCGATCATAAAACAGAGGGGACACCTCGACATGAGCTGTTCCAGAAGTTGCGCACCCTCAATCAGCCTATCGCTTCTCGCCTCCAGGTTTCCCCTAGTCGGGTCTCTTCACAAGTAGGAACTAGCAGACGCTCTTGCCTGTCCCAGTCACATGCCTCATACGCCCAGGTTGCTAATCGATTTTCCCTCCTGGGTAGCCTTGACACTGACGGAAACTCATCCACGGATACAGACATGGACGCTCAGTCTCGGCCGGAGCCTAGCACTCGTCACCCTCCTGCCTCTCCTCAAAGAAGCCAACACCGGCGTCGTCGACACACCCATCGATCAGGAGGTACTGCTCCAACAGACAGTCCTGATGATCCTCTGGTCCCCCAGGCACTTTCCCAAGGGATTGTGACACCGGGGGAACATGAGGCCCAGAGTGAGGCTCCCACCAGTCGCAGACGCCGTCAAGAGAGTTCGCGAGCCGACCACCGCTTCCGTCAGGCAGAGAGAAGCATAGATCAACATCCTCTGGACTGGAAGTCATTGATACCACACATTTTACTTACTTTGTATGAGGGTTTTATGGCTTTTTCTAGTGGTTCCCCCTTTGGAGACGTCTGTGCACTGGTGGTCAAAAAGTTAGCTGTTGTATTTCAGGGATAATGGCGCCCCATCCTGAGAATACTGTGGCGTTTTGGAATGCCCGCTCCCTTTTAAGAAGACGCAATTTCTACGCAATTTTGATTCCACCCCGCGTCCATGGACTCGTCATCGTTCTCAACTCCTCGACACTGCCATCACTCGTCTCCGGATTGGGCACACTTGCCTGGCCGCACATCTCCATCGTCTACGGCTGGTAGATTCCCCATACTGCCAGTGGTGTCCGACCCAGGAGGATACAGTGGAGCACCTTCTTCACTGCCCTCGATTTCATAGCGCTCGCGTCAGACTACAGAGTGCTGTTCGTAGGCTGAATATTCCCCGCCTCACAGTTCCCGTTCTCCTTGACGTGGCAGGTGCGAGAGATGAAGACGTTCGTCATGACATCCTTTGCCATACCTTCCGCTTCATCCGTCATGTCCGTGGCCTGAAGAGACTGTAAAATTTGTGGCCTGAGGAGATTGTAGGGTCTATGGCCTGAAGAGACTATAGGGACCCCATCCCTCCGCTATTTCTCTGTATCGGGCAGCCGGGGCGCATCCGATCCCACGATCGTCGTCGACCCTAAATCAACACAACAACATAACAACAAAGCACACGCTGTAGAGTGGCTCTCTATATGAGCTGATTTAACTCGTTAGACACCCAGACGACGTGTCAACAAGCGAACAACCAGCAAAACAGCCTCTCAACAATCACAGCAACACCAGTGTCCGTCTTATCAAATATTTTGTGTTTAAGTTTGGCCATATTTATTCATAAATAAGTAGGTGGTTATAATGCATGAGAACCCCACAACCAAGTACGTTTACTCAGCTCAACATTCGTATTCCCATGTCATACCTGTACTTATATGGTTAGGAAAACATTATTAATTCTTTAAACTCTGCAGGTAATTGTGATTTGGAGTTAAAAGAAGCTGAGCAGACAGTTGGTCTTCAATATAAGATTACACAGGTGTACACCAAGCATTGTAGGCCTCCAGACAGCCGGCATTACGTGGCACTCAGAGGCACAGGGCCCCACCCAACTTTAATGCTACAATTACACAGCCTTAGCAGGGCCCCTTAAACAGGAACAGCTAAGCCCCATTTTGTACAATACTGTAGACATAATACTAAAAATTATAATTAATTATTGCTATAATAATAATAGACCACCATGTGTGGTATGATTTATACTTTACATATTGAATATTGGGTAAACAATTTGTGGTTTATGGAGATATCTCAGTGGTTTAATTAAGCTGCAAATTGCCCCCACAATTATGTGAGATAAATTCAGGCAGTTCAATCAGTACATACAGTCCACTCACTTACTTAATTATTTACTTCTTTAATTAACTAACTTAGTAATAAGAACTAACTAAGAAAAATAATCAAATTAAATCATAGTAAAGTCATTAAAAAAGAATTAAGCTGCTAGGAATTTTCCACACCTGGTTTCCCCAGTCTACCGTCCTGTTACCTGATGACATTTTATGTCCACAGAGGTGACGTGTGAAGGTAGTGGTACTGTATAGGGTAGTTTACCTTGGGCAGTCCACGTACTCTCAGCTCGGTCCTGGAAGACGACTAAGTAAGCCACTGCCGATTGGAGCAGTGTGTTAGCTGCTGATTTATGAAATGTTGGAAGAGATAAGCATATCCCGGGAATTGCTTAGGAGAGTAATGGACGACAGTGAGGTGCCTGTGGTGAAGTGCTGCTAGCCGGTTGCTAGAGGGTTCTGCCCGGGGTTACCTACCCCCTGTATACGGTTGTTAGTAACCCTGATAAGCATGTGGCTGAAGTCCTCTGCCAGCGAGTGGCTGAAGAGTGATAGTGGGGTATAGGCACCTCATGATACTGTGTCGGTGGGCTGGCCCACGTAAAAGGTGAACTTGCCAGTGTTTTCCAGTACAAGTGGACGAGGTACTGGTTGGTGGAAACACTGGGGTTGGTAAATACTACACGTGAGCACTTTTGGTGTCCTGTGTGAAAGTAACATCACTGCAAATAAGTGAATTAGTAATCTATTATATTTTTCAGGTATAAGTGTAAATATATTGGTGAAGGGAACTGTGTATTGTTCATATTCTCTATCCTACATATACATATGTTTAATATGATCACTGGACACACGATCAAACACTAGTGGCTAAATTAACAACTGATTAAGTAGAATTACCCTCGAAATCTGACATGAGGATGCTAACTCACTATAGCTCATCATGGCGCTCACGTAGGCCGCCAACGAAAATGCTTCAGGACTGCTTCACAAAGCTTCCTGCAGTCCACGACTTATAATAATAATAATAATAATAATAATAATAATAACATTAATAATAATAGTAATAATAATATTTTACTTAGGAAAAGTACATACATATAGTTCCAAACATTCTGATTGCGAAACCACTTGCCACTTGACTGTGGACTTGAGTCCACAACGTTTCCAGACCGGCTCCACAACAGAAACGCCTGCTCACTTCTTCCTCTTGAAGGTACACCAATTAGTTTCACTAAGGCGCGGCCAAACACTCACTACCAGGCCGCCTCTAATTATCACATTCACAGAGAGATGGCGTACTAGGTCCCCAACAGCTTCTTCACACTTGCAGACAAGTAGCGTTCACTCCAGCACTAACACAGGGGACTATATTCCTCTTCATTGCAGGAGATCAACTCAATACATTCACTTCTGATGACAGTTGCGACTCAAGTGAGGTCAAGATGTCCTACGAGCCTCACATCATGTCAGCAAAGTATCGACCTCTCATGTCATGTCACTTATTTACATGTTCTTTTCCTGCTCATATTTTAAATTTAGTCACCAACATTTATTGCGTAGATATATATACATATGTTTTGTATGTCCTCTCAGCTAGGTCTCGCATGTGGAATAACTTTCAGATAGGTAGATTCATTCTTCAGGCTACCTGGGGTCACAACAAAGGGTCCATAGGGAGAACACATGCTCAGAGAGCAGCTGTCTCATTCACTAGTACATTCTTCTTGAAAATATCAGTGTCCAGGCGATATCACAAGGCTACACCTTGAAGATAAGAGTGCCCAGACGATGTCACTGAGCTACACCTTGAAGATATCAATGTCCAGCGATGTCACTGGGCTACACCTTGAAGATATCAATGTCCAGCGATGTCACTGGGCTACACCTTGAAAACCTCAGTGTCCTGGTGATGTCACTGGGCTACACCTTGAAGACCTCAGTGTCCAGACGATGGCACTGGGCTACACCTTGAAGACATCAGTGTCCAGCGATGTCACTGGGCTACACCTTGAAGACATCAGTGTCCAGGCGATGTCACTGGGCTACACCTTGAAGACATCAGTGTCCAGGCGATGTCACTGGGCTACACCTTGAAGACATCAGTGTCCAGGCGATGTCACTCGGAGTCACCTTGAAGACGTCATTGTCCAGACGATGTCACTGGGCTACACCTTCAAGACCTCGGTGTCCTGGCGAGCGCTCGCCTTAACTATGAGCGCTCGCCTCCACTATGAGCGCTAGCCTCCACTATGAGCGCTCGCCTCCACTATGAGCGCTCGCCTCCACTACGAGCGCTCGCCTCCACTACTGATGGAACTGATGAAAAGTTTCAGCACTTTTGCCAGGTGCTCGTATACTCGTTCCATTCACCATTCTGCCAAGAGGGTGTCGTGGACGTCTGGCACTGGCTTCTGCTTAGCAACATAAGTTCCCAGGAACCTGAAAATGAACGAAACACTTGCATCCTGTATTATCTGAGTGTAGTATGAAGTAAATGTATAAGTGAAAGCATAGGTAACGTAACACTAATTTATGAGAGGAATTAACACTAATCTATGAATGAATAGAACACTAATTTATGCAAGAAATGAACTCTAATTTTTGAAAGAAATGAACACTAATTTATGAACTAAATTAACACTAATACATACGGGTTCTTATGTTAACAGAGAGGATCATCGGGCAAAAAACTAAACAGATTAGCTGGGCGCAGTATAGTGTGGCTTCGAAGCTTGGTCTCTGCCACTTGTATAGCTAACAAGGTAAACTAACTTAACACTTGTGATAACTCTTTGCCACTAGCGAATACAAGGGTAGTCAACAGGTGTACATCTGACTACTGGTACCATTTGTCTTACTCCATACACAACCACGTTCACAGTGATGATGACATCTCTGAGAGTGGATTACTTTGCACCTGTCCCATGGCAGCCCCTCCCACATACCACCTCTCCATTCGGTCTCATAGCAGCCCCTCCCACATTCCACCTCTCTCCCTCCGGTCCCATGGCAGCCCCTCCCACATACCACCTCTTCCTCCGGTCCCTTGGCAGCCTCTCGTACATACCACCTCTCTCCCTCCGGTCCCATGGCAGCCCCTCCCACATACCACCTCTCTCCCTCCGGTCCCATGGCAGCCCCTCCCACATACCACCTCTCTCCCTCCAATCCCATGGCAGCCCCTCCCACATACCACCTCTTCCTCCTGTCCCATTGCAGCCCCTCCCACATGCAAACACAATATGATAAACATTAGAGCAAGATTTACCCTCACGTGCATGAAAATGCCATCATCATGGCAGTAAGATATCTTCAAACTCCATCAAAGACTCGATAAGGCCTCGAACCACTTACCTCAATTGCACTAGCAGCTTACTACAGGACCCCCTGAGGAGGAAATATTATGCGTGGTTTCTTACTCAAGCTGAGAGCTTGAGTCGCCTTGGAGAGGTCGGGGGAGGAGCACCGACCCTGAGACGTGCTTCGGAATGGACCGGGAGACTTATCTCTTTGCTGTTGAGATACGCGGTTGATTTTAATGATCGCCTGAGAATATTGTGATGGTTTCAATAATGCATATTTATCTCCTACCCTTGGAGTTCCCTGAAGCTTCAACTCTGGTTGCTGCCTGCAGTTCATACTGTTGTTGGCTCCTGCAGCTTATTCTGATGTTGCTGCCTGGAATTTTTACTGTTATTGCTGCTTCAGGCTTCTGCTGTTGT
The DNA here is from genome assembly GCF_040958095.1 of Procambarus clarkii. Lineage (NCBI taxonomy): Eukaryota > Metazoa > Arthropoda > Malacostraca > Decapoda > Cambaridae > Procambarus > Procambarus clarkii. Next base: position 6,824,500 of record NC_091216.1, read on the forward strand.
TACAAATACAAATGCTGTTATTTCTGTCTAAAGCTTATATTGGTGTTTCTGCAGCAAGATACAACACCAGCAGCCTCCAACTGCTACTATTGTTGTTGCCTGCAGCTTCAATTGCTATTAGTTCCTGCATCTTCCAATGTTGTTGGTGCCTTCAGCTTCCAATATTGTTGGTGCCTTCAGCTTCCAATATTGTTGGTGCCAGCAATTTCCACTGTTGTTGGTGTCTGCCGCTTCCAGTGTTGTATTTGTTTGAAGCTTCCATTGTTGTTCGTGCCTGCAGCTTCCGATGTTGTATGTGCTTGCAGCTTCCACTGTTGTTATCTGCAGCATCAACGGTTTTTGGTGCTTGCCGCTTCCACTGTTGTTGGTGTCTGCAGCTTCCAGTGTTGTTAGTGACTGCAGCTTTCACTGTTGTTGGTGACTGCAGCTTCCACTGCAGTTGGTGCCTGCAGCTTCCTCTGTCCCTTGGTGTCTGCAGCTTCCACTGATTTTGGTGCCTACCGCTTCCACTGTTGTTGGAGTATGCAGCTTCCTCTGCATTTAGTACCTGCAGCTTCCACCGTTGTTGGTGCCTGCAGCTTCCATCGGTCGTGGTGTCTGCAGCTTTTACTGTTGTTGGAGCATTTAGCTTCCACTGTTGTGTGAGCCTGCAACTTCATCTGTTGTTGGTGTTTGTAGCTTTCAATGTTTTTAGTGCATGTAGTTTCAACTGTTGTAGGTGCCTGCAGTTTTCAACGTTGTTGCTACCTGCAACATGCAATGTTGATGGTGCCTGTAGCTTCCACTCTTATTGGTGCCTTCAGCTTCCAATGTTGTTAAATTAAGGCTTGCAGCTACCCCTGTTGTTGTTGCCTGCACCTTCCACTGTTGTTGGTGCCTGAAACTTCCCCTGTTGTTGTTGTTGCCTGCAGCTTTCACTGTTGTTGGTGTCTGCAGCTTCAACTGTTATTTGTGTCTGCAGCTTCCTTTGTTGTTGGTGCCTGCAGCTTCAACTTTTATTGATGCCTGCAGTTTCCATTTTTGTTGGTGCCTGCAGCTTCACCTATTGTTAGTGCCTCCATCTTCAACTTTTTTGGTGCCTGCAGCTTCCATTTTTGTTGGTGACGGCAACTTTCACTGTTGTTGGTGCCTGCAGCTTCCATTTTTGTTGGTGACGGCAACTTTCACTGTTGTTGATGCCTGCAGCTTCTGTTGTTGTTGCTGCCTACAGCTTCAACAGTTTTTGGTGCCTACGTCTCCAATTTTTTTGGCGCTTGCAGCTTCCATTTTTTTGTGCCTGCAAGTTTCACTGTTTTTGGTGCCTGAAGTTTCCACTGATGTTGATGACTGCAGCTTCCACTGTTGTTGGTGACTGCAGCTTCAACTGTTGTTGATGTCTGTAGCTTCAACTGTTGTTGGTGTCTGCAGCTTCCAGTGTTGTTGGTGCCTGCAGCTTCAAATGTTGTTGGTGCCTGCAGCTTCCAGTGTTGTTGGTGTCTGCAGCTTCCAGTGTTGTTGGTGCCTGCAGCTTTCACTGTTGTTGGTGCCTGCAACTTCTGTTGTTGTTGCTGCCTGAAGCCTCTACTGTTGCTATGACCAATTTTGTTGTTATTGCTGGTATTGTTGCAACAGAGCCTGCTGGTTGCATTATTACAATTGTTATTATGTTATAAGTTCTTTTTTTGTTTATAGTTTTGGAACTATAGAATTGCCTGATTATTTTGTTGGTCATGTTGCTACTGATGTTGTTTATGTTGCTACTGATGATGTTGGTTATGTTGCTACTGATGTTGTGGGTTTCTTTTGATGTCATTGTTTATGTTGCTTCTGATGTTGTTGGTTATGTTGCTACTGATGTTGTTGTTTATGTTGCTTCTGATATTGTTGGTTATGTTGCTGCTACCTGGTTGATACCTGGTTGATGGGATTCTGGGAGTTCGTCTACTCCCCAAGCCCGGCCCGAGGCCAGGCTCGACTTGTGAGAGTTTGGTCCACCAGGCTGTTGCTTGGAGCGGCCCGCAGGCCCACATACCCACCACAGCCCGGTTGGTCCGGCACTCCTTGGAGGAATAAATCTAGTTTCCTCTTGAAAATGGAAACTAGATTTATTCCTCCAAGGAGTGCCGGACCAACCGGGCTGTGGTGGGTATGTGGGCCTGCGGGCCACATACCCACCGCTGATGTTGTTGGTTATGTTGCTACTGATGTTGTTGTTTATGTTGCTTTTGATGTTGTTGGTTATGTTGCTACTGATGTTGTTGTTTATGTTGCTACTGATGTTGTTGGTTATGTTGCTGCTGATGTTGTTGTTTATGTTGCTTCTGATGTTGTTGGTTATGTTGCTGCTGATGTTGTTGGTTATGTTGCTACTGATGTTGTTGGTTATGTTGCTACTGATGTTGTTGTTTATGTTGCTTCTGATGTTGTTGGTTATGTTGCTGCTGATGTTGTTGGTTATGTTGCTACTGATGTTGTTGGTTATGTTGCTGCTGATGTTGTTGTTTATGTTGCTTCTGATGTTGTTGGTTATGTTGCTGCTGATGTTGTTGTTTATGTTGCTTTTGATGTTGTTGGTTATGTTGCTACTGATGTTGTTGTTTATGTTGCTACTGATGTTGTTGGTTATGTTGCTGCTGATGTTGTTGTTTATGTTGCTTCTGATGTTGTTGGTTATGTTGCTGCTGATGTTGTTGGTTATGTTGCTACTGATGTTGTTGGTTATGTTGCTACTGATGTTGTTGTTTATGTTGCTTCTGATGTTGTTGGTTATGTTGCTGCTGATGTTGTTGGTTATGTTGCTACTGATGTTGTTGGTTATGTTGCTGCTGATGTTGTTGTTTATGTTGCTTCTGATGTTGTTGGTTATGTTGCTGCTGATGTTGTTGTTTATGTTGCTTTTGATGTTGTTGGTTATGTTGCTACTGATGTTGTTGTTTATGTTGCTACTGATGTTGTTGGTTATGTTGCTGCTGATGTTGTTGTTTATGTTGCTTCTGATGTTGTTGGTTATGTTGCTGCTGATGTTGTTGGTTATGTTGCTACTGATGTTGTTGGTTATGTTGCTACTGATGTTGTTGTTTATGTTGCTTCTGATGTTGTTGGTTATGTTGCTGCTGATGTTGTTGGTTATGTTGCTACTGATGTTGTTGGTTATGTTGCTGCTGATGTTGTTGGTTATGTTGCTGCTGATGTTGTTGGTTATGTTGCTACTGATGTTGTTGTTTATGTTGCTTCTGATGTTGTTGGTTATGTTGCTGCTGATGTTGTTGGTTATGTTGCTACTGATGTTGTTGGTTATGTTGCTGCTGATGTTGTTGGTTATGTTGCTGCTGATGTTGTTGGTTATGTTGCTACTGATGTTGTTGGTTATGTTGCTGCTGATGTTGTTGGTTATGTTGCTACTGATGTTGTTGGTTATGTTGCTGCTGATGTTGTTGGTTATGTTGCTGCTGATGTTGTTAGTTATGTTGCTACTGATGTTGTTGGTTATGTTGCAGCTGATGTTGTTGGTTATGTTGCTGCTGATGTTGTTGGTTATGTTGCTACTGATGTTGTTGGTTATGTTGCTGCTGATGTTGTTGGTTATGTTGCTGCTGATGTTGTTGGTTATGTTGCTGCTGATGTTGTTGGTTATGTTGCTGCTGATGTTGTTGGTTATGTTGCTGCTGATGTTGCTGGTTATGTTGCTGCTGATGTTGTTGGTTATGTTGCTACTGATGTTGTTGGTTATGTTGCTGCTGATGTTGTTGGTTATGTTGCTACTGATGTTGTTGGTTATGTTGCTGCTGATGTTGTTGGTTATGTTGCTGCTGATGTTGTTGGTTATGTTGCTGTTGATGTTTTTGGTTATGTTGCTGCTGATGTTGTTGGTTATGTTGCCGCTGATGTTGTTGGTAATGTGTCCGCTGATGTTGTTGGTTATGTTGCTGCTGATGTTGGTTATGTTGCTGCTGATGTTGTTGGTTATGTTGCTGCTGATGTTGTTGGTTATGTTGCTGCTGATGTTGTTGGTTATGTTGCTACTGATGTTGTTGTTTATGTTGCTTCTGATATTGTTGGTTATGTTGCTGCTGATGTTGTTGGTTATGTTGCTACTGATGTTGTTGTTTATGTTGCTTTTGATGTTGTTGGTTATGTTGCTACTGATGTTGTTGTTTATGTTGCTACTGATGTTGTTGGTTATGTTGCTGCTGATGTTGTTGTTTATGTTGCTTCTGATGTTGTTGGTTATGTTGCTGCTGATGTTGTTGGTTATGTTGCTACTGATGTTGTTGGTTATGTTGCTACTGATGTTGTTGTTTATGTTGCTTCTGATGTTGTTGGTTATGATGCTGCTGATGTTGTTGGTTATGTTGCTACTGATGTTGTTGGTTATGTTGCTGCTGATGTTGTTGTTTATGTTGCTTCTGATGTTGTTGGTTATGTTGCTGCTGATGTTGTTGTTTATGTTGCTTTTGATGTTGTTGGTTATGTTGCTACTGATGTTGTTGTTTATGTTGCTACTGATGTTGTTGGTTATGTTGCTGCTGATGTTGTTGTTTATGTTGCTTCTGATGTTGTTGGTTATGTTGCTGCTGATGTTGTTGGTTATGTTGCTACTGATGTTGTTGGTTATGTTGCTACTGATGTTGTTGTTTATGTTGCTTCTGATGTTGTTGGTTATGTTGCTGCTGATGTTGTTAGTTATGTTGCTACTGATGTTGTTGGTTATGTTGCAGCTGATGTTGTTGGTTATGTTGCTGCTGATGTTGTTGGTTATGTTGCTACTGATGTTGTTGGTTATGTTGCTGCTGATGTTGTTGGTTATGTTGCTGCTGATGTTGTTGGTTATGTTGCTGCTGATGTTGTTGGTTATGTTGCTGCTGATGTTGTTGGTTATGTTGCTGCTGATGTTGCTGGTTATGTTGCTGCTGATGTTGTTGGTTATGTTGCTGCTGATGTTGTTGGTTATGTTGCTGCTGATGTTGTTGGTTATGTTGCTGCTGATGTTGTTGGTTATGTTGCTGCTGATGTTGTTGGTTATGTTGCTGCTGATGTTGTTGGTTATGTTGCTGCTGATGTTGTTGGTTATGTTGCTGCTGATGTTGTTGGTTATGTTGCTGCTGATGTTGTTAGTTATGTTGCTACTGATGTTGTTGGTTATGTTGCAGCTGATGTTGTTGGTTATGTTGCTGCTCATGTTGTTGGTTATGTTGCTACTGATGTTGTTGGTTATGTTGCTGCTGATGTTGTTGGTTATGTTGCTGCTGTTGTTGTTGGTTATGTTGCTGCTGTTGTTGTTGGTTATGTTGCTGCTGATGTTGTTGGTTATGTTGCTGCTGATGTTGCTGGTTATGTTGCTGCTGATGTTGTTGGTTATGTTGCTACTGATGTTGTTGGTTATGTTGCTGCTGATGTTGTTGGTTATGTTGCTACTGATGTTGTTGGTTATGTTGCTGCTGATGTTGTTGGTTATGTTGCTGCTGATGTTGTTGGTTATGTTGCTGTTGATGTTTTTGGTTATGTTGCTGCTGATGTTGTTGGTTATGTTGCCGCTGATGTTGTTGGTTATGTTGCTACTGATGTTGTTGGTTATGTTGCTGCTGATGTTGTTGGTTATGTTGCTGCTGATGTTGTTGGTTATGTTGCTGTTGATGTTTTTGGTTATGTTGCTGCTGATGTTGTTGGTTATGTTGCCGCTGATGTTGTTGGTTATGTTGCCGCTGATGTTGATGGTTATGTTGGTGCTGATGTTGGTTATGTTGCTGCTGATGTTGTTGGTTATGTTGCTGCTGATGTTGTTGGTTATGTTGCTGCTGATGTTGTTGGTTATGTTGCTACTGATGTTGTTGTTTATGTTGCTTCTGATATTGTTGGTTATGTTGCTGCTGATGTTGTTGGTTATGTTGCTACTGATGTTGTTGTTTATGTTCCTTTTGATGTTGTTGGTTATGTTGCTAGTGATGTTGTTGTTTATGTTGCTACTGATGTTGTTGGTTATGTTGCTGCTGATGTTGTTGTTTATGTTGCTTCTGATGTTGTTGGTTATGTTGCTACTGATGTTGTTGGTTATGTTGCTACTGATGTTGTTGTTTATGTTGCTTCTGATGTTGTTGGTTATGTTGCTGCTGATGTTGTTGGTTATGTTGCTACTGATGTTGATGGTTATGTTGCTGCTGATGTTGTTTATGTTGCTTCTGATGTTGTTGGTTATGTTGCTGCTGATGTTGTTGTTTATGTTGCTTTTGATGTTGTTGGTTATGTTGCTACTGATGTTGTTGTTTATGTTGCTACTGATGTTGTTGGTTATGTTGCTGCTGATGTTGTTGTTTATGTTGCTTCTGATGTTGTTGGTTATGTTGCTGCTGATGTTGTTGGTTATGTTGCTACTGATGTTGTTGGTTATGTTGCTACTGATGTTGTTGTTTATGTTGCTTCTGATGTTGTTGGTTATGTTGCTGCTGATGTTGTTGGTTATGTTGCTACTGATGTTGTTGGTTATGTTGCTGCTGATGTTGTTGGTTATGTTGCTGCTGATGTTGTTGGTTATGTTGCTGCTGATGTTGGTTATGTTGCTGCTGATGTTGTTGGTTATGTTGCTGCTGATGTTGTTGGTTATGTTGCTGCTGATGTTGTTGGTTATGTTGCTACTGATGTTGTTGTTTATGTTGCTTTTGATGTTGTTGGTTATGTTGCTACTGATGTTGTTGTTTATGTTGCTACTGATGTTGTTGGTTATGTTGCTGCTGATGTTGTTGTTTATGTTGCTTCTGATGTTGTTGGTTATGTTGCTGCTGATGTTGTTGGTTATGTTGCTACTGATGTTGTTGGTTATGTTGCTACTGATGTTGTTGTTTATGTTGCTTCTGATGTTGTTGGTTATGTTGCTGCTGATGTTGTTGGTTATGTTGCTACTGATGTTGTTGGTTATGTTGCTGCTGATGTTGTTGTTTATGTTGCTTCTGATGTTGTTGGTTATGTTGCTGCTGATGTTGTTGTTTATGTTGCTTTTGATGTTGTTGGTTATGTTGCTACTGATGTTGTTGTTTATGTTGCTACTGATGTTGTTGGTTATGTTGCTGCTGATGTTGTTGTTTATGTTGCTTCTGATGTTGTTGGTTATGTTGCTGCTGATGTTGTTGGTTATGTTGCTACTGATGTTGTTGGTTATGTTGCTACTGATGTTGTTGTTTATGTTGCTTCTGATGTTGTTGGTTATGTTGCTGCTGATGTTGTTAGTTATGTTGCTACTGATGTTGTTGGTTATGTTGCAGCTGATGTTGTTGGTTATGTTGCTGCTGATGTTGTTGGTTATGTTGCTACTGATGTTGTTGGTTATGTTGCTGCTGATGTTGTTGGTTATGTTGCTGCTGATGTTGTTGGTTATGTTGCTGCTGATGTTGTTGGTTATGTTGCTGCTGATGTTGTTGGTTATGTTGCTGCTGATGTTGCTGGTTATGTTGCTGCTGATGTTGTTGGTTATGTTGCTGCTGATGTTGTTGGTTATGTTGCTGCTGATGTTGTTGGTTATGTTGCTGCTGATGTTGTTGGTTATGTTGCTGCTGATGTTGTTGGTTATGTTGCTGCTGATGTTGTTGGTTATGTTGCTGCTGATGTTGTTGGTTATGTTGCTGCTGATGTTGTTAGTTATGTTGCTACTGATGTTGTTGGTTATGTTGCAGCTGATGTTGTTGGTTATGTTGCTGCTCATGTTGTTGGTTATGTTGCTGCTGATGTTGTTAGTTATGTTGCTACTGATGTTGTTGGTTATGTTGCAGCTGATGTTGTTGGTTATGTTGCTGCTCATGTTGTTGGTTATGTTGCTACTGATGTTGTTGGTTATGTTGCTGCTGATGTTGTTGGTTATGTTGCTGCTGATGTTGTTGGTTATGTTGCTGCTGATGTTGTTGGTTATGTTGCTGCTGATGTTGTTGGTTATGTTGCTGCTGATGTTGCTGGTTATGTTGCTGCTGATGTTGTTGGTTATGTTGCTACTGATGTTGTTGGTTATGTTGCTGCTGATGTTGTTGGTTATGTTGCTACTGATGTTGTTGGTTATGTTGCTGCTGATGTTGTTGGTTATGTTGCTGCTGATGTTGTTGGTTATGTTGCTGTTGATGTTTTTGGTTATGTTGCTGCTGATGTTGTTGGTTATGTTGCCGCTGATGTTGTTGGTTATGTTGCTACTGATGTTGTTGGTTATGTTGCTGCTGATGTTGTTGGTTATGTTGCTGCTGATGTTGTTGGTTATGTTGCTGTTGATGTTTTTGGTTATGTTGCTGCTGATGTTGTTGGTTATGTTGCCGCTGATGTTGTTGGTTATGTTGCCGCTGATGTTGTTGGTTATGTTGCTGCTGATGTTGGTTATGTTGCTGCTGATGTTGTTGGTTATGTTGCTGCTGATGTTGTTGGTTATGTTGCTGCTGATGTTGTTGGTTATGTTGCTACTGATGTTGTTGTTTATGTTGCTTCTGATATTGTTGGTTATGTTGCTGCTGATGTTGTTGGTTATGTTGCTACTGATGTTGTTGTTTATGTTGCTTTTGATGTTGTTGGTTATGTTGCTACTGATGTTGTTGTTTATGTTGCTACTGATGTTGTTGGTTATGTTGCTGCTGATGTTGTTGTTTATGTTGCTTCTGATGTTGTTGGTTATGTTGCTGCTGATGTTGTTGGTTATGTTGCTACTGATGTTGTTGGTTATGTTGCTACTGATGTTGTTGTTTATGTTGCTTCTGATGTTGTTGGTTATGTTGCTGCTGATGTTGTTGGTTATGTTGCTACTGATGTTGTTGGTTATGTTGCTGCTGATGTTGTTGTTTATGTTGCTTCTGATGTTGTTGGTTATGTTGCTGCTGATGTTGTTGTTTATGTTGCTTTTGATGTTGTTGGTTATGTTGCTACTGATGTTGTTGTTTATGTTGCTACTGATGTTGTTGGTTATGTTGCTGCTGATGTTGTTGTTATGTTGCTTCTGATGTTGTTGGTTATGTTGCTGCTGATGTTGTTGGTTATGTTGCTACTGATGTTGTTGGTTATGTTGCTACTGATGTTGTTGTTTATGTTGCTTCTGATGTTGTTGGTTATGTTGCTACTGATGTTGTTGTTATGTTGCTACTGATGTTGTTGGTTATGTTGCTGCTGATGTTGTTGTTTATGTTGCTTCTGATGTTGTTGGTTATGTTGCTGCTGATGTTGTTGGTTATGTTGCTACTGATGTTGTTGGTTATGTTGCTACTGATGTTGTTGTTATGTTGCTTCTGATGTTGTTGGTTATGTTGCTGCTGATGTTGTTGGTTATGTTGCTACTGATGTTGTTGGTTATGTTGCTGCTGATGTTGTTGGTTATGTTGCTGCTGATGTTGTTGGTTATGTTGCTAGCTGATGTTGTTGGTTATGTTGCTTCTGATGTTGTTGGTTATGTTGCTGCTGATGTTGTTGGTTATGTTGCTACTGATGTTGTTGGTTATGTTGCTGCTGATGTTGTTGGTTATGTTGCTGCTGATGTTGTTGGTTATGTTGCTACTGATGTTGTTGGTTATGTTGCTGCTGATGTTGTTGGTTATGTTGCTAGCTGATGTTGTTGGTTATGTTGCTGCTGATGTTGTTGGTTATGTTGCTGCTGATGTTGTTAGGTTATGTTGCTACTGATGTTGTTGGTTATGTTGCTGCTGATGTTGTTGGTTATGTTGCTGCTGATGTTGTTGGTTATGTTGCTAGCTGATGTTGTTGGTTATGTTGCTGCTGATGTTGTTGGTTATGTTGCTGCTGATGTTGTTGGTTATGTTGCTGCTGATGTTGTTGGTTATGTTGCTGCTGATGTTGTTGGTTATGTTGCTGCTGATGTTGTTGGTTATGTTGCTGCTGATGTTGTTGGTTATGTTGCTGCTGATGTTGTTGGTTATGTTGCTGCTGATGTTGTTGGTTATGTTGCTGCTGATGTTGTTGGTTATGTTGCTGCTGATGTTGTTGGTTATGTTGCTAGCTGATGTTGTTGGTTATGTTGCTGCTGATGTTGTTGGTTATGTTGCTACTGATGTTGTTGGTTATGTTGCTGCTGATGTTGTTGGTTATGTTGCTGCTGATGTTGTTGGTTATGTTGCTGCTGATGTTGTTGGTTATGTTGCTGCTGATGTTGTTGGTTATGTTGCTGCTGATGTTGTTGGTTATGTTGCTGCTGATGTTGTTGGTTATGTTGCTGCTGATGTTGTTGGTTATGTTGCTGCTGATGTTGTTGGTTATGTTGCTGCTGATGTTGTTGGTTATGTTGCTGCTGATGTTGTTGGTTATGTTGCTGCTGATGTTGTTGGTTATGTTGCTGCTGATGTTGTTGGTTATGTTGCTGCTGATGTTGTTGGTTATGTTGCTGCTGATGTTGTTGGTTATGTTGCTACTGATGTTGTTGGTTATGTTGCTGCTGATGTTGTTGGTTATGTTGCTGCTGATGTTGTTGGTTATGTTGCTGTTGATGTTTTTGGTTATGTTGCTGCTGATGTTGTTGGTTATGTTGCCGCTGATGTTGTTGGTTATGTTGCCGCTGATGTTGTTGGTTATGTTGCTGCTGATGTTGGTTATGTTGCTGCTGATGTTGTTGGTTATGTTGCTGCTGATGTTGTTGGTTATGTTGCTGCTGATGTTGTTGGTTATGTTGCTACTGATGTTGTTGTTTATGTTGCTTCTGATATTGTTGGTTATGTTGCTGCTGATGTTGTTGGTTATGTTGCTACTGATGTTGTTGTTTATGTTGCTTTTGATGTTGTTGGTTATGTTGCTACTGATGTTGTTGTTTATGTTGCTACTGATGTTGTTGGTTATGTTGCTGCTGATGTTGTTGTTTATGTTGCTTCTGATGTTGTTGGTTATGTTGCTGCTGATGTTGTTGGTTATGTTGCTACTGATGTTGTTGGTTATGTTGCTACTGATGTTGTTGTTTATGTTGCTTCTGATGTTGTTGGTTATGTTGCTGCTGATGTTGTTGGTTATGTTGCTACTGATGTTGTTGGTTATGTTGCTGCTGATGTTGTTGTTTATGTTGCTTGCTGATGTTGTTGGTTATGTTGCTGCTGATGTTGTTGTTTATGTTGCTTTGATGTTGTTGGTTATGTTGCTACTGATGTTGTTGTTTATGTTGCTACTGATGTTGTTGGTTATGTTGCTGCTGATGTTGTTGGTTTATGTTGCTTCTGATGTTGTTGGTTATGTTGCTGCTGATGTTGTTGGTTATGTTGCTAGCTGATGTTGTTGGTTATGTTGCTACTGATGTTGGTTGTTTATGTTGCTGCTGATGTTGTTGGTTATGTTGCTGCTGATGTTGTTGGTTATGTTGCTACTGATGTTGTTGGTTATGTTGCTGCTGATGTTGTTGGTTATGTTGCTGCTGATGTTGTTGGTTATGTTGCTACTGATGTTGTTGGTTATTGTTGCTTGCTGATGTTGTTGGTTATGTTGCTGCTGATGTTTGTTGGTTATGTTGCTACTGATGTTGTTGGTTATGTTGCTGCTGATGTTGTTGGTTATGTTGCTGCTGATGTTGTTGGTTATGTTGCTAGCTGATGTTGTTGGTTATGTTGCTGCTGATGTTGTTGGTTATGTTGCTGCTGATGTTGTTGGTTATGTTGCTGCTGATGTTGTTGGTTATGTTGCTGCTGATGTTGTTGGTTATGTTGCTGCTGATGTTGTTGGTTATGTTGCTGCTGATGTTGTTGGTTATGTTGCTACTGATGTTGTTGGTTATGTTGCTGCTGATGTTGTTGGTTATGTTGCTACTGATGTTGTTGGTTATGTTGCTGCTGATGTTGTTGGTTATGTTGCTGCTGATGTTGTTAGTTATGTTGCTACTGATGTTGTTGGTTATGTTGCTGCTGATGTTGTTGGTTATGTTGCTGCTGATGTTGTTGGTTATGTTGCTACTGATGTTGTTGGTTATGTTGCTGCTGATGTTGTTGGTTATGTTGCTGCTGATGTTGTTGGTTATGTTGCTACTGATGTTGTTGGTTATGTTGCTGCTGATGTTGTTGGTTATGTTGCTGCTGATGTTGTTGGTTATGTTGCTGCTGATGTTGTTGGTTATGTTGCTGCTGATGTTGTTGGTTATGTTGCTGCTGATGTTGTTGGTTATGTTGCTGCTGATGTTGTTGGTTATGTTGCTGCTGATGTTGTTGGTTATGTTGCTGCTGATGTTGTTGGTTATGTTGCTGCTGATGTTGTTGGTTATGTTGCTGCTGATGTTGTTGGTTATGTTGCTGCTGATGTTGTTGGTTATGTTGCTGCTGATGTTGTTGGTTATGTTGCTACTGATGTTGTTGGTTATGTTGCTGCTGATGTTGTTGGTTATGTTGCTGCTGATGTTGTTGGTTATGTTGCTGCTGATGTTGTTGGTTATGTTGCTGCTGATGTTGTTGGTTATGTTGCTGCTGATGTTGTTGGTTATGTTGCTGCTGATGTTGTTGGTTATGTTGCTGCTGATGTTGTTGGTTATGTTGCTGCTGATGTTGTTGGTTATGTTGCTGCTGATGTTGTTGGTTATGTTGCTGCTGATGTTGTTGGTTATGTTGCTGCTGATGTTGTTGGTTATGTTGCTACTGATGTTGTTGGTTATGTTGCTGCTGATGTTGTTGGTTATGTTGCTACTGATGTTGTTGGTTATGTTGCTGCTGATGTTGTTGGTTATGTTGCTGCTGATGTTGTTGGTTATGTTGCTGCTGATGTTTTTGGTTATGTTGCTGCTGATGTTGTTGGTTATGTTGCTGCTGATGTTGTTGGTTATGTTGCTGCTGATGTTTTTGGTTATGTTGCTGCTGATGTTGTTGGTTATGTTGCCGCTGATGTTGTTGGTTATGTTGCCGCTGATGTTGTTGGTTATGTTGCTGCTGATGTTGGTTATGTTGCTGCTGATGTTGTTGGTTATGTTGCTGCTGATGTTGTTGGTTATGTTGCTGCTGATGTTGTTGGTTATGTTGTTGGTTATGTTGCTGCTGATGTTGTTGGTTATGTTGCTGCTGATGTTGATGGTTATGTTGCTGCTGATGTTGTTGGTTATGTTGCTGCTGATGTTGTTGGTTATGTTGCTGCTGATGTTGTTGGTTATGTTGCTGCTGATGTTGTTGGTTATGTTGCTGCTGATGTTGTTGGTTATGTTGCTACTGATGTTGATGGTTGTGTTGCTGCTGATGTTGGTTATGTTGCTGCTGATGTTGATGGTTATGTTGCTACTGATGTTGATGGTTATGTTGCTGCTGATGTTGCTGGTTATGTTGCTGCTGATGTTGTTGGTTATGTTGCTACTGATGTTGATGGTTATGTTGCTGCTGATGTTGTTGGTTATGTTGCTGCTGATGTTGTTGGTTATGTTGCTACTGATGTTGATGGTTATGTTGCTGCTGATGTTGATGGTTATGTTGCTGCTGATGTTGATGGTTATGTTGCTGCTGATGTTGTTGGTTATGTTGCTACTGATGTTGATGGTTATGTTGCTGCTGATGTTGTTGGTTATGTTGCTGCTGATGTTGTTGGTTATGTTGCTGCTGATGTTGATGGTTATGTTGCTGCTGATGTTGTTGGTTATGTTGCTGCTGATGTTGTTGGTTATGTTGCTACTGATGTTGATGGTTATGTTGCTGCTGATGTTGTTGGTTATGTTGCTGCTGATGTTGTTGGTTATGTTTCTGCTGATGTTGTTGGTTATGTTGCTACTGATGTTGGTGGTTATGTTGCTGCTGATGTTGTTGGTTATGTTGCTGCTGATGTTGTTGGTTATGTTGCTACTGATGTTGATGGTTATGTTGCTGCTGATGTTGTTGGTTATGTTGCTGCTGATGTTGTTGCTTATGTTGCTACTGATGTTGATGGTTATGTTGCTGCTGATGTTGATGGTTATGTTGCTGCTGATGTTGTTGGTTATGTTGCTACTGATGTTGATGGTTATGTTGCTGCTGATGTTGTTGGTTATGTTGCTGCTGATGTTGTTGGCTATGTTGCTGCTGATGTTGATGGTTATGTTGCTGCTGATGTTGTTGGTTATGTTGCTGCTGATGTTGTTGGTTATGTTGCTACTGATGTTGATGGTTATGTTGCTGCTGATGTTGTTGGTTATGTTGCTGCTGATGTTGTTGGTTATGTTGCTGCTGATGTTGTTGGTTATGTTGCTACTGATGTTGATGGTTATGTTGCTGCTGATGTTGTTGGTTATGTTGCTACTGATGTTGATGGTTATGTTGCTGCTGATGTTGTTGGTTATGTTGCTGCTGATGTTGTTGGTTATGTTGCTACTGATGTTAGTTATGTTACCGCTGATGTTGATGGCTATGTATTGTGATGGCTTTTGGCCCCCCATTTAGGTATCACGACAGTATCGCCAATTACACTCCGGCGTTCTCTACCGTAAAAGAAGTCGATGTTTCTCAAGAGCGCTCGGCGGTGTCCACCCTGAAGTGTCGCAACACAATCCTCTCTAGAGCTTTTCTCTGTTGTCGCCCTACTCCTTTCCCTAGGTGCCACGGCTCATCCCTGGGGAGCACCTCAATCAAACTACGGAGCAGAGTTTCTACTGAACCCAGCCTTGCACCCCGTAGTGAGTGAGGTAACTCTACCACGCCCCAGTTTCCTTGCTGGTGTGTCTGTGGACACGGAAATTCAAGGTTTACCGAGGTGGAGTTGCCCGTTCATAAGGTTAATCAACAAGGCGCCAGATTCACGAAGCAGTTACGTAAGCACTTACGAACCTGTACATCTTTTCTTAATCTTTGGCGGCTTTATTTACAATTATTTAACAGTTAATGAGCTCCGAAGCACTAAGAGACTGTTTATAACAATAACAACAGTTGATTGGGAAGTTTTCATGCTTGTAAACTGTTTAAAAATGTAACCAAAGCCGTCAAAGATTGAGGAAAGATATACACGTTCGTAAGTACTTGCGTAACTGCTTCGTGAATCTGGAATATCAACGTGGTGCTCAGTAAACCCCTCAACAACATGTAAAAGAAATGAAGATGAGGAAGTAAACTCAGTAATAAAATTTAATTGGTTTATATAAATTAGGCTACACCTTAATAATCTGTAAACTCTCGTTAATTCTATCCGGTGGCAACACTCTTGAAATTAATCACGATATTATGGCAACACTCCACAGTTTTCACAATCACGGGTGTGAGAGGATGGACTTTGCCAGTTTTCTTAATGTGTGCAAAGGGAGTGCACCGCGACTGTTGAACTCTCACGAGTGCTCCGAGTGTGTGCACGAAGTCGAGTTTGTTTAATTCAAGACCCGGCTATGCTTTGTTGGGTATCTGAGGAAAGCTCATGTCATCAGAAGGCCAATAGTATTGCGAGGGCCGTTGGGTACCTAGCCGTTTATTAATTACAGCGAAGAGATGTGATGAATGTCAACTAGTTAACTCCAGGGAGCCAGTATACAGAAACAGAGTCAAGGGGAACTTTTCGTATATGCAGTCAAGAGGAAGTCAGAAGGCCCAACTGACAACGTGACCACTAGGCGCCAACCAGGACGTAGTTATGACGTCACGACCACTCGCCACCTGGAGGAAACTGTCCTGATTGGTTTAGGTCTCAGTGCCCAGTGCCTGATTGGGTAATTTCATATTGAGAAGGAGTGTGGAGGAAAGCCTCGATGTGTCCTTCGCAGCCTGCCAGCAGCATTCTTAAGCCGTCTGTCGTGTTACCAAGACGTGAGGATCTCTGCTGCCGGCCACAGCCTAGATTCCCCGCCTAATCGACGTTAATTATTATCTTGTCAGCTGCCTAATTTCATTTACCGCGATTCGCTGCAGAATCCGGCTCGCGATATTTGTTAATTAGCTTTGGTATGAGTGGTTTAAGAGAGAGAGAGAGAGAGAGAGAGTGTACACCAGGAGACTACCCGCAAGAAACGACTAGACTTGCCAGTGTTATATCACTGATAATATGAGCATCCGTGAGTCTAGCATCACGAGGACGAGTTTTCTATAAAGTACATCGATTCTCCATTGTCTTAATTTATCGGAGAGAGATAACTTTATTTTCGATGAGAATTGGGATTAAGTGAAATTTCCCGCTACCACCACCCTGCCATTCTTGCGTGTAGCTACCATCAACGCGTACACTTGCTTGATTGTCACGCCATGCGCGGCCAGGAATTTGTTGCATCTGACGCCTAGCGAAAACCCTGTGTTACAAACATGTCACCACGTTAGGTTATTGCTTGAGGAGTTGTACCTGCCACCCTGTGTCAATTGTGTTACTTGCATGTCACCACGTGAGGAAATTTCAGGAGTATTTCATCGGAGCTTCGACAGTTCAACGTTGTATGTATGCAAGGTGTGAGTGACAGGCCGGCCTTAAAGTGAGTACAAATATTTAACTTGTTCCTAAAGTGTTGCTAATGTTGATCTTGGATCAGCCGTCCAACCTGTATTTATCTCGTAATGCATCTATATGAGGTACATTACATAATTACATTATGTGTTATATAACATGTACTGATTACTAATCATGTATGTATATACAATCATTACTCATCAGTAATCATTACTCATACATTAATTATCATGTACATTACAACAGTACACACATGTATGTAATGTATCTTTCACCTGTAAAACCACTCCTTCTGAAGATGTAACTTCTCAGCCTACTATGCAAGGCTCGATTTGCCTAATAAGCCAAGTTTTCCTGAATTAATATATTTTCTCTATTTTTTTTCTTATGAAATGATAAAGCTACCCATTTCATTATGTATGAGGTCAATTTTTTTTTATTGGAGTTAAAATTAACGTAGATATACGACCGAACCTAACCAACCCTACCTAACCTATCTTTATAGGTTAGGTTAGGTTAGGTAGCCGAAAAAGTTAGGTTAGGTTAGGTAGGTTAGGTAGTCGAAAAACAATTAATTCATGAAAACTTGGCTTATTAGGCAAATCTGGCCTTGCATAGTAGGCTGAGAAGTGCCTAGTTCGGTCATATATCTACATTAATTTTAACTCCAATAAAAAAAAATTGACCTCATACATAATGAAATGGGTAGCTTTATCATTTCATAAGAAAAAAATTAGAGAAAATATATTAATTCAGGAAAACTTGGCTTATTAGGCAAATCTGGCCTTGCATAGTAGGCTGAGAAGTGCGTTCTGGCTACTAGGTACGACATTATATATATATATATATATATATATATATATATATATATATATATATATATATATATATATATATATATATATATATATATATATATACACAACCTTAGAACACTTTCCCACCAGGAGATTCGAACCCTAGCCAGCACAGAAGCCTTACAGCAACTGGCATAACTGGTAAGCCTTTAACCCACTGCACCACAGCTCAGACCCTTAATAGAGATGGTAATTTCGGAGTATTTCACCTCCAAAGATCATCACCTCCCAAGGGCAACTAGAGCATAGTGAGGGGCTACTCACTTCCTTTCATCAAATTCCTGTTAATATGGGAGAACTCTGTGTCTATGCTTAATGCACAACTTGCCTAAACACCGCAAGAGAGATTATACAACCTTAGAACACTTTCCCACCAGGAGATTCGAACCCTAGCCAGCACAGAAGCCTTACAGCAACTGGCATAACTGGTAAGCCTTTAACCCACTGCACCACAGCTCAGACCCTTAAAAGAGATGGTAATTGCGGAGTATTTCACCTCCAAAGATCACCACCTCCCAAGGGCAACTAGAGCATAGTGAGGGCCTACTCACTTTCTTTCATCAAATTCCTGTTAGTATGGGAGAACTCTGTGTCTATGCTTAATGCACAACTTGCCTAAACACCGCAAGAGAGATTATACAACCTTAGAACACTTTCCCACCAAGAGATTCGAACCCTAGCTAGCACAGAAGCCTTACAGCAACTGGCATAACTGGTAAGCCTTTAACCCACTGCACCACAGCTCAGACCCTTAAAAGAGATGGTAATTTCGGAGTATTTCACCTCCAAAGATCACCACCTCCCAAGGGCAACTAGAGCATAGTGAGGGGCTACTCACTTTCTTTCATCAAATTCCTGTTAATATGGGAGAACTCTGTGTCTATGCTTAATGGACAACTTGCCTAAACACCGCAAGAGAGATTATACAACCTTAGAACACTTTCCCACCAGGAGATTCGAACCCTAGCCAGCACAGAAGCCTTACAGCAACTGGCATAACTGGTAAGCCTTTAACCCACTGCACCACAGCTCAGACCTTTAAAAGAGATGGTAATTTCGGAGTATTTCACCTCCAAAGATCACCACCTCCCAAGGGCAACTAGAGCATAGTGAGGGGTTACTCACTTTCTTTCATCAAATTCCTGTTAATATGGGAGAACTCTGTGTCTATGCTTAATGCACAACTCGCCTAAACACCGCAAGAGAGATTATACAACCTTAGAACACTTTCCCACCAGGAGATTCGAACCCTAGCCAGCACAGAAGCCTTACAGCAACTGGCATAACTGGTAAGCCTTTAACCCACTGCCCCACAGCTCAGACACTTAAAAGAGATGGTAATTTCAGAGTATTTCACCTCCAAAGATCACCACCTCCCAAGGGCAACTAGAGCATAGTGAGGGGCTACTCACTTTCTTTCATCAAATTCCTGTTAATATGGGAGAACTCTGTGTCTATGCTTAATGCACAACTTGCCTAAACACCGCAAGAGAGATTATACAACCTTAGAACACTTTCCCACCAGGAGATTCGAACCCTAGCCAGCACAGAAGCCTTACAGCAACTGGCATAACTGGTAAGCCTTTAACCCACTGCACCACAGCTCAGACCCTTAAAAGAGATGGTAATTTCGGAGAATTTCACCTCCAAAGATCACCACCTCCCAAGGGCAACTAGAGCATAGTGAGGGGCTACTCACTTTCTTTCATCAAATTCCTGTTAATATGGGAGAACTCTGTGTCTATGCTTAATGCACAACTTGCCTAAACACCGCAAGAGAGATTATACAACCTTAGAACACTTTCCCACCAGGAGATTCGAACCCTAGCCAGCACAGAAGCCTTACAGCAACTGGCATAACTGGTAAGCCTTTAACCCACTGCATCACAGCTCAACCCTTAAAAGAGATGGTAATTTCGGAGTATTTCACCTCCAAAGATCACCACCTCCCAAGGGCAACTAGAGCATAGTGAGGGGCTACTCACTTTCTTTCATCAAATTCCTGTTAATATGGGAGAACTCTGTGTCTATGCTTAATGCACAACTTGCCTAAACACCGCAAGAGAGATTATACAACCTTAGAACACTTTCCCACCAGGAGATTCGAACCCTAGCCAGCACAGAAGCCTTACAGCAACTGGCATAACTGGTAAGCCTTTAACCCACTGCACCACAGCTCAGACCCTTAAAACAGATGGTAATTTCGGAGTATTTCACCTCCAAAGATCACCACCTCCCAAGGCCACCTAGAGCATAGTGAGGGGCTACTCACTTTCTTTCATGAAATTCCTGTTAATATGGGAGAACTCTGTGTCTATGCTTAATGCACAACTTGCCTAAACACCGCAAGAGAGATTATACAACCTTAGAACACTTTCCCACCAGGAGATTCGAACCCTAGCCAGCACAGAAGCCATACAGCAACTGGCATAACTAGTAAGCCTTTAACCCACTGCACCACAGCTCAGACCCTTAAAAGAGATGGTAATTTCGGAGTATTTCACCTCCAAAGATCACCACCTCCCAAGGGCAACTAGAGCATAGTGAGGGGCTACTCACTTTCTTTCATCAAATTCCTGTTAATATGGGAGAACTCTGTGTCTATGCTTAATGCACAACTTGCCTAAACACCGCAAGAGAGATTATACAACCTTAGAACACTTTCCCACCAGGAGATTCGAACCCTAGCCAGCACAGAAGCCTTACAGCAACTGGCATAACTGGTAAGCCTTTAACCCACTGCACCACAGCTCAGACCCTTAAAAGAGATGGTAATTTCGGAGTATTTCACCTCCAAAGATCACCACCTCCCAAGGGCAACTAGAGCATAGTGAGGGGCTACTCACTTTCTTTCATCAAGTTCCTGTTAATATGGGAGAACTCTGTGTCTATGCTTAATGCACAACTTGCCTAAACACCGCAAGAGAGATTATACAACCTTAGAACACTTTCCCACCAGGAGATTCGAACCCTAGCCAGCACAGAAGCCTTACAGCAACTGGCATAACTGGTAAGCCTTTAACCCACTGCACCACAGCTCAGACCCTTAAAAGAGATGGTAATTTCGGAGTATTTCACCTCCAAAGATCACCACCTCCCAAGGGCAACTAGAGCATAGTGAGGGGCTACTCACTTTCTTTCATCAAATTCCTGTTAATATGGGAGAACTCTGTGTCTATGCTTAATGCACAACTTGCCTAAACACCGCAAGAGAGATTATACAACCTTAGAACACTTTCCCACCAGGAGATTCGAACCCTAGCCAGCACAGAAGCCTTACAGCAACTGGCATAACTGGTAAGCCTTTAACCCACTGCACCACAGCTCAGACCCTTAAAAGATATGGTAATTTCGGAGTATTTCACCTCCAAAGATCACCACCTCCCAAGGGCAACTAGAGCATAGTGAGGGGCTACTCACTTTCTTTCATCAAATTCCTGTTAATATGGGAGAACTCTGTGTCTATGCTTAATGCACAACTTGCCTAAACACCGCAAGAGAGATTATACAACCTTAGAACACTTTCCCACCAGGAGATTCGAACCCTAGCCAGCACAGAAGCCTTACAGCAACTGGCATAACTGGTAAGCCTTTAACCCAATGCACTACAGCTCAGACCCTTAAAAGATATGGTAATTTCGGAGTATTTCACCTCCAAAGATCACCACCTCCCAAGGGCAACTAGAGCATAGTGAGGGGCTACTCACTTTCTTTCATCAAATTCCTGTTAATATGGAAGAACTCTGTGTCTATGCTTAATGCACAACTTGCCTAAACACCGCAAGAGAGATTATACAACCTTAGAACACTTTCCCACCAGGAGATTCGAACCCTAGCCAGCACAGAAGCCTTACAGCAACTGGCATAACTGGTAAGCCTTTAACCCACTGCACCACAGCTCAGACCCTTAAAAGATATGGTAATTTCGGAGTATTTCACCTCCAAAGATCACCACCTCCCAAGGGCAACTAGAGCATAGTGAGGGGCTACTCACTTTCTTTCATCAAATTCCTGTTAATATGGGAGAACTCTGTGTCTATGCTTAATGCACAACTTGCCTAAACACCGCAAGAGAGATTATACAACCTTAGAACACTTTCCCACCAGGAGATTCGAACCCTAGCCAGCACAGAAGCCTTACAGCAACTGGCATAACTGGTAAGCCTTTAACCCACTGCACCACAGCTCAGACCCTTAAAAGAGATGGTAATTTCGGAGTATTTCACCTCCAAAGATCACCACCTCCCAAGGGCAACTAGAGCATAGTGAGGGGCTACTCACTTTCTTTCATCAAATTCCTGTTAATATGGGAGAACTCTGTGTCTATGCTTAATGCACAACTTGCCTAAACACCGCAAGAGAGATTATACAACCTTAGAACACTTTCCCACCAGGAGATTCGAACCCTAGCCAGCACAGAAGCCTTACAGCAACTGGCATAACTGGTAAGCCTTTAACCCACTGCACTACAGCTCAGACCCTTAAAAGATATGGTAATTTCGGAGTATTTCACCTCCAAAGATCACCACCTCCCAAGGGCAACTAGAGCATAGTGAGGGGCTACTCACTTTCTTTCATCAAATTCCTGTTAATATGGAAGAACTCTGTGTCTATGCTTAATGCACAACTTGCCTAAACACCGCAAGAGAGATTATACAACCTTAGAACACTTTCCCACCAGGAGATTCGAACCCTAGCCAGCACAGAAGCCTTACAGCAACTGGCATAACTGGTAAGCCTTTAACCCACTGCACCACAGCTCAGACCCTTAAAAGATATGGTAATTTCGGAGTATTTCACCTCCAAAGATCACCACCTCCCAAGGGCAACTAGAGCATAGTGAGGGGCTACTCACTTTCTTTCATCAAATTCCTGTTAATATGGGAGAACTCTGTGTCTATGCTTAATGCACAACTTGCCTAAACACCGCAAGAGAGATTATACAACCTTAGAACACTTTCCCACCAGGAGATTCGAACCCTAGCCAGCACAGAAGCCTTACAGCAACTGGCATAACTGGTAAGCCTTTAACCCACTGCACCACAGCTCAGACCCTTAAAAGAGATGGTAATTTCGGAGTATTTCACCTCCAAAGATCACCACCTCCCAAGGGCAACTAGAGCATAGTGAGGGGCTACTCACTTTCTTTCATCAAATTCCTGTTAATATGGGAGAACTCTGTGTCTATGCTTAATGCACAACTTGCCTAAACACCGCAAGAGAGATTATACAACCTTAGAACACTTTCCCACCAGGAGATTCGAACCCTAGCCAGCACAGAAGCCTTACAGCAACTGGCATAACTGGTAAGCCTTTAACCCACTGCACCACAGCTCAGACCCTTAAAATATATGGTAATTTCGGAGTATTTCACCTCCAAAGATCACCACCTCCCAAGGGCAACTAGAGCATAGTGAGGGGCTACTCACTTTCTTTCATCAAATTCCTGTTAATATGGGAGAACTCTGTGTCTATGCTTAATGCACAACTTGCCTAAACACCGCAAGAGAGATTATACAACCTTAGAACACTTTCCCACCAGGAGATTCGAACCCTAGCCAGCACAGAAGCCTTACAGCAACTGGCATAACTGGTAAGCCTTTAACCCACTGCACTACAGCTCAGACCCTTAAAAGATATGGTAATTTCGGAGTATTTCACCTCCAAAGATCACCACCTCCCAAGGGCAACTAGAGCATAGTGAGGGGCTACTCACTTTCTTTCATCAAATTCCTGTTAATATGGAAGAACTCTGTGTCTATGCTTAATGCACAACTTGCCTAAACACCGCAAGAGAGATTATACAACCTTAGAACACTTTCCCACCAGGAGATTCGAACCCTAGCCAGCACAGAAGCCTTACAGCAACTGGCATAACTGGTAAGCCTTTAACCCACTGCACCACAGCTCAGACCCTTAAAAGATATGGTAATTTCGGAGTATTTCACCTCCAAAGATCACCACCTCCCAAGGGCAACTAGAGCATAGTGAGGGGCTACTCACTTTCTTTCATCAAATTCCTGTTAATATGGGAGAACTCTGTGTCTATGCTTAATGCACAACTTGCCTAAACACCGCAAGAGAGATTATACAACCTTAGAACACTTTCCCACCAGGAGATTCGAACCCTAGCCAGCACAGAAGCCTTACAGCAACTGGCATAACTGGTAAGCCTTTAACCCACTGCACCACAGCTCAGACCCTTAAAAGAGATGGTAATTTCGGAGTAGGCTTACCAGTTATGCCAGTTGCTGTAAGGCTTCTGTGCTGGCTAGGGTTCGAGTCTCCTGGTGGGAAAGTGTTCTAAGGTTGTATATTCTCTCTTGCGGTGTTTAGGCAAGTAGTGCATTAAGCATAGACATAGAGTTCTCCCATATTAACAGGAATTTGATGAAAGAAAGTGAGTAGCCCCTCACTATGCTCTAGTTGCCCTTGGGAGGTGGTGATCTCTGGAGGTGAAATACTCCGAAATTACCATCTCTTTTAAGGGTCTGAGCTGTGGTGCAGTGGGTTAAAGGCTTACCAGTTATGCCAGTTATGCCATTTCATCAACACAAGACCGAACACGAAACAATGGATATTGAATAGAAGTGTTTGTAGAAAGCCTATTGGTCCATATTTCTTGATGCTTCTATATTGGAGCGGAGTCTTGAGGTTGGTAGAATATAGTTGTGCAATAATTGGCTGTTGATTGCTGGTGTTGACTTCTTGATGTGTAGTGCCTCGCAAACGTCAAGCCGCCTGCTATCGCTGTATCTATCGATGATTTCTGTGTTGTTTACTAGGATTTCTCTGGCGATGGTTTGGTTGTGAGAAGAGATTATATTTTTCTGGATTTATAGTAAATCGTCAGTTGTATCCTCTGATTTTTGTCTGTAGGGATAACGTTTCTATTAACAATATCTTTCAGGACCCTTTCCTCCGTTTTTATAAAACGGAGGAAAGGGTTTTGAAAGATATTGTTAATAGAAACGTTATCCTTACAGACAAAAATCAGAGGATACAACTGACGATTTACTATAAAACCAGAAAAACGGCCAGCCTACTCATGAGAAACTCTCCAGACACAAAACAGAACGCTTTAAAAGAGACTAACGTCGTCTATGCCTTCAAATGCCCTCTTTTGGGGACTGTAAGCTCCAAAAAACCCAGTATATAGGCAAGACAACAACATCTCTTTCTAGGCGTTTAACGATGCATAAGCAACAGGGCTCCATTAAGGAACATATAATCTCTTCCCACAACCAAACCATCGCCAGAGAAATCCTAGTAAACAACACAGAAATCTTCGATAGATACAGCGATAGCAGGCGGCTTGACGTTTGCGAGGCCCTACACATCAAGAAGTCAACACCAGCAATCAACAGCCAATTATTGCACAACTATATTCTACCCACCTCAAGATTCCGCTCCAATATAGAAGCATCAAGAAATATGGACCAATAGGCTTTCTACAAACACTTCTATTCAATATCCATTGTTTCGTGTTCTGTCTTGTGTTGATGAAATTAATACCCTATTAATATCACCTCTTGTTCTGTCTTGTGTTGATGAAATTAATTCCCTATTAATGCCACATCTTGTTCTGTCTTGTGTTAATGCCACATCACCCCTTCCACCTCACTCAAATGTAGATATAAAATCGGAGATGCGTAAGTTCTATTCAGTTGTGTATTTGTGAACTAAAGTCTTTGAAAATGTAATAAGTTTTACGAAACGCGCTCGTGTCGCGTCAGACTAGAAATAAAAATGAATTTTGGAGAATTGATTTTTGATTTACCTCCAACAGTGAAAAGAAATGTACGAAAGATTGAGAAAATTCGTGTTAGAATTATTAATCTTACTTTTTCGGTCATATTTAATAATATATATATATATATATATATATATATATATATATATATATATATATATGTGTGTGTATATCACGAAAATAAACACGTGATTAAGAATGTGACAATGTCAGACCACGGAGGAAAAATGAAACAGGAAATTTCCTTAAGTACTTTCGTATATTAAATACATCTTCAGAAGGGACCTTCTGAAGATGTATTTAATATACGAAAGTACTTAAGGAAATTTCCTGTTTCATTTTTCCTCCGTGGTCTGACATATATATATATATATATATATATATATATATATATATATATATATATATATATATATATATATATATATATATATATATATGCAGAATAACCACATGTGAAAAATAGAAAATGCTTAACGCGTTTTCGGCTAATTCGCCTTCATCAGAGCAAAGTAGAATGAAGATCATTTGATCTTCATTCTACTTTGCTCTGATGAAGGCGAATTAGCCGAAAACGCGTTAAGCATTTTCTATTTTTCAAATGTGGTTATTCTACATACTTGGATCAGTGTTTTTGTGATCATTGTTGCATATATATATATATATATATATATATATATATATATATATATATATATATATATATATATATATATATATATATATATATATATATATATATATATAGATAGATAGATATATATGTGTGTGTGTGTGTGTGTCTGAGACCGTGCTCTCATCCACAGCTCTGGATGGAAGCAAGTCGATGAAGAACTCTGTAGGGTAATGCAGGTCCTAGTAAACAATGGCTTCTAGAATGGTTTTGTTGAAGACATCATAAGAAGGAAGGTGAAGCGCCATGCAACCTCTGAAGAGACAACTAACACAACACCTGTACCCCTTATCCCAGCAAACACAAATCATATAGAAAACGTTCGTCTATCTCTTCCCATAGGTGTAGGAATGACTTACATTGAGAATGGTGCAGGAGAGCCTTTGAGAAACTTTTAATCTAAAAATCCAAACAAAGGTTTTATAATAATTTTTTTTCTACGACTATTTTGTTCCTAATGTATTACAAATAGTTTTTACATGTTTAAATATAAAATATATGGTGTTTTTTGTAAAATTCATTAATAAATTGTGAATGATATTTAATGGCTGAATGAAACCTTCAAAATACATTTAGTTGTTCTATGATCAGAAAAACGTAGTTTTCCAAATATTCTAAAAATCGCTCTTTTTAACACAATTTGACACCTTATGCATTCCACTAAACACTAATATCATGTTTAAATATATAATTTATGTATTTTTTCCTAAAATAATTGATATAAATTATAAATGTTGCTGGAAAGTGGTGTGAAAGAATTTGAAAACCTTTTGTTGTCTTATATATTGGAGAAGAGCAAGGAGGAAGGAGGAGGAGGAGGGCAAGGAGAAAGGAGGAGGAGGGCTAGGAGGAAGGAGGAGGAGGAGGGCAAGGAGAAAGGAGGAGGAGGGCTAGGAGGAAGGAGGAATTAGGAGGAGGAAGGAGGAGGAGGAGGGCGAGGAGGAAGGAGGATGGTGAGGAGGAAGGAGGAGGAGGAGGAAGGAGGAGGAGGAGGGCGAGGAGGGCGAGGAGGAAGGAGGAGGAGGAGGAGGGCGAGGAGGAAGGAGGAGGTGGGCGAGGAGTAAGGAACAGAACGAGGAGGAAGGAGAAGGAGGAGGGCTAGGAGGATGAGGTAGAGGAGGAAGGAGTAGGTCTAGGAGGAAGGAGGAAGAGGGGGGAAGGGGAAGGAGGAAAAGGGGGGAAGGGGAAGGAGGAGGTACAAGGAGAGGACCTCGGGGAGGGGGGGAACTAAGTGACGGAGGAGAAGAGGAGGGGAAGAATAGCAGGGGTAGAAGTAGTAGAGGTAAACGGGGGAGGGCGAAGAGGAGGAGTGAGGGAAGGGGGGAGGAGAAGGAAGGGGAAGTGGGGGGGGGGTGAGGGTAGGGGGAAGAGAAGGGTGATGAGGAGGGGGAAGGGGAAGACGAGGGGGGAAGGGGAAGAGGAGGGGGGAAGAGGGTAGGAGGGAAGAGAGGAAGGTGGGGAGGAGAAGATGGGGAGGGAGTGTAACAGGATCTGTGTGACGGCTGGGGCATGTACACTATAGGCCTACAGAGTTGCCATGACGTGTTAGGGCGCTGGATTATACAGGCATGTCTTGGTAGATGACTATGGTGTGTTCATCTTCATAAAATACAGCAAGAAAAGTAAAGAATCAGATAATAATATTTTACATTAATTTATCTCTGATTTTACTAATGAATTAAATTAATATTATTAAGTGAACATGCAGGTTGGTGAGGCAGCGACGGCTGTGATGTGGATCCCACCAGGCGACGGTCAGCTAGTACCCAGCTGACCGTCGCCCGGATGGTCCAGTGTTTATACCCGCGTGTAGTGACCATCACCCCCTCCCCCTGCTCTACCCCTGCCTTCTCTTACCCCTCCCCCTGCTCAGCCCCTTCCTTCTCTTACCCCTCCCCCTGCTCTTCCCCTTCCTTCTCTTACCCCTCCCCCTGCTCAGCCCCTGCCTTCTCTTACCCCTCCCCCTGCTCAGCCTCTGCCTTCTCTGACCCCTCCCCCTGCTCAGCCCCTGCCTTCTCTTACCCCTCCCCCTGCTCTTCCCCTTCCTTCTCTTACCCCTCCCCCTGCTCTTCCCCTTCTTTCTCTTACCCCTCCCCCTGCTCTACCTCTTCCTTCTCTTACCCCTCCCCCTGCTCTACCCCTTCCTTCTCTTACCCCTCCCCCTCCTTCCTCCACGCCCTACTCCTCCTTCCTGCTTGCCCTCCTCCTCCCCCTTCCTTCTCGCCCTCCTCCCTACTCCTCACCCGCCTCCTCTTCCCTCTCCCTCCTCGCCCTACTACTCTTCCTCCCTCCTCGCCCTCCTCCTCATTCCTCCTCGCCCTCCTCCTTCTTCCTCCTTCCTCCTCGCTCTTTCCTCCTTCCTCCTCGCCCTCCTCCTCCTCTTTCCTCCTTGCTCTCCTTCTTCCTCGCCCTCCTCCTCGACCTCCTATTCCTTCCTTCTCGCCCTCCTCATCGCTCTCCTCCTTCCTCTTCGCCCTACTACTACTCCTTCCTCCTCGCCCTTCTCCTCCTCCTTCCTCCTCGCCCTCCTCCTCATCCTTCCTCCTCGCTCTCCTCCTCCATCCTTCTTCCTCCTCCCCCTCCTCCTTCCTGCTCCTTCCTCCTCGCCCTTCTCCTCCTTCCTCCTCGCTCTCCTCCTCCTTCCTCCTCCTCCTCAGTGTCCTCTTTAACTTCCTCCTCTATCTCGTCCTCCTTCTACCTCTGCCTCGACCTCCTCGTTCCTCCTTGATATCCTCCTCCTTCCTTCTCGACCTCATCCTCTTACCTGGAATTCTTCCTCCTTCCTCCTCGACCTCTTCCTAAGAATATGAATAAAAATGATGAATTAACCTTTATTATGACCGTGTTTCATTTTACTAAATGTAGAAATATACGTTTATATTTCTACATTTATATAAATAAAAATAATAATAAACTACGTTTATGAAACATTTAAGGTTGCCACAAGGTTCCATATTTTTTTTTGCCAACGTTTCGTGCAATACGTTTCAGAAACTTATTTACATCCACACAATATTATGCATCTAATGCGTGAAAACAAACGTTGCCCATACTTTCCAACACTTTCCAGATACGTTGTGGCAACCTAAAATTGTTTCCTGGGATTAGACTATTTTACAGGAACTTCTTTTTCACAGCTCATAACACGGAGGAAAGGGTCCTGAAAGATATTGTTAACAGAAACTTTTTTTTTTTTTTGCAGGGATATTCCTGCACGGGCCCTATGCCTCTGGCTGGCCCACTAAGTGTTGCTTGTTTCTGTTTTACTTGGGCGGAGTATGAGTATTTATGACTCGTATGGTCGCTTCAGTAAGATTTTGCCACATGTGTTTAACAACTTCTTCTGCTCTGTTGAATCTAAGTTGAAATCTTAATGGGTTTGTAACTGTGCACTGTGTTAGATAATGTTCCAGTGGTCTGTCGGGCATTTCTCCACATTGTTGACATTTCCTCTCATCTTCCGGAACCTGTAAGCCTATTTCCCATGCACATGGGTATCCAAGCCTGATGCTATGTAAGTGTGCTTCTGTTGCTCTACTGCTCCCTTTCATCAAACTAAGTGGTTCGTAGTTGAATTATTTCTTGTACCAACCCGCAGATCCTGATGTTGCAACTGCTGTGTTGTGGTCACTGTACACCTTTTGCATTGCTCTGTTTCTAATTACTTTCTTAATCTGTGATAGACTCTGTGGCATGTAAATGTCTACATTTCTTCTCTTAGTTGCAAGTTTTGCAGCTTCGTCTGCAATGTCATTTCCTATTATTCCCACATGACTTGGCACCCAGCTGATAAGTACCCGTCAGCCTTGTCGTTTGAGTGTTTGCATTAATGATATGACATTTGTGATCAGATGTATGTTATCACATATATGTTCTTGTTGCAAGGTTTCAATGGCGGTTCTCGAATCTGTATGTATGATAACATGTTGTCGGAGTTGAGCAAGAGCATGTTCCAAAGCCTTTTGAATGGCTAGCATCTCTGTTTGAAAAGTCGAACACCCATTTGAGAGCCTCCAACTATTTACAGAGTTTCCTGCTTTAACTGCAGCTCCGGTTTCTTGTCCCTGCTGGTCTACTGATCCATCTGTGAAGTAAGTGAAGCTGTCAGATGCCAAGTTTGCCTCTATATGCATCTGTGCAATGTTACGTAGCAGATGAGGATTTGTCTGGTTCTTTTTTCCTTCAATAACCATAATCTTAAAGTCTGCTGGCAGAGATTCCCAAGGGGATTGCATAACAAAGTCTGCATGAATTTCATCGAATTAATAGAAACGTTATCCCTACAGACAAAAATCAGAAGATACAATTGACGATCTACTATAAAACCAAGAAAACGGCCAGCCTACTCATGAGAAACTCTCCAGACACAAAGCAGAATGCTTTAAAAGAGACCAATGTCGTCTATGTCTTCAAATGCCCACTTGGGGACTGTAAGCCTCAAAAAATTCAGTATATAGGCAAGACAACAACATCTCTTTCCAGGCGATTAACGATGCATAAGCAACAGGGCTCCATTAAGGAACATATAATCTCTTCCCACAACCAGACCATCATCAGAGAAATCTTAACAAAAAAAACACGGAAATCATCGATAGATACAGCGATAGCAAGCGGCTAGATATCTGCGAGGCACTACACATTAAGAAGTCGACACCAGCAATCAACAGCCAATTTATGCACAACTATATTCTACCCACCTCAAGACTCCGCACCAATATAGAAACTTCAAGAAATATGGGCCAATAGGCCCTTTGCAGTTACTTCCATTCTTCCCTCTAACTTACAAAATATTATACCGATTGTTTCGTGTTCTGTCTTGTGTTGAAAGTTTGTTTTCACCTCATCCAAAACTGTTGTAACATATCACCTCACCCAAATGCAGGTATAAAATCGAAGCTGTTTAAACTCTGTTCAGTTATAGTTGTGTGTGTGTAAACTAAAGTTTTTGAAAATGTAATATATATATATATATATATATATATATATATATATATATATATATATATATATATATATATATATATATATATATATATATATATATGTCGTACCTAGAAGCCAGAACGCACTTCTCAGCCTACTATGCAAGGCCCGATTTGCCTAATAAGCCAATATATATATATATATATATATATATATATATATATATATATATATATATATATATATATATATATATTAGTATATTTTGGTAGCAGTCTTTCCTGTAGACATATATTATTAAATATGACCGAAAAAGTAAGATTAATAATTCTAACACGAATTTTCTCAATCTTTCGTACATTATGCTTCACTGTTGGAGGTAAATCAAAAATCACTTCTCCAAAATTCATTTTTATTTCTAGTCTGACGCGACACGGGCGCGTTTCGTAAAACTATATTGTACCCATTGTTTCTGTTCTGTCTTGTGTTGATACTTTTAATACCCTATTAATATCATCTAGTGTTCTGTCTTGTGTTAATGCCACATCATCCTTCCCACCTCACTCAAATGTAATGCCACATCACCCTTCCCACCTCACTCAAATGTAGATATAAAATCAGGGAAACGCAAGTTCTAATCAGTTGTGTATTTGTGAAGTCTTTGAAAATGTAATAAGTTTTACGAAACGCGCCCGTGTCGCGTCAGACTAGAAATAAAAATGAATTTTGGAGAAGTGATTTTTGATTTACCTCCAACAGTGAAGCATAATGTACGAAAGATTGAGAAAATTCGTGTTAGAGTTATTAATCTTACTTTTTCGGTCATATTTAATAATATATATATATATATATATATATATATATATATATATATATATATATATATATATATATATATATATATATATATATATATATATATGTATATATATATATGTATATATATATATGTATATATATATATGTATATATATATATGTATATATATATATATGTATATATATATATATGTATATATATATATATATATGTATATATATATATATGTATATATGTATACATATATATATATATATATATATATATATATATATATATATATATATATATATATATATATATATATATATATATATATATATATATATATATATATATATATATATATGTCGTACCTAGTAGCCAGAACGCACTTCTCAGCCTACTATACAAGGCCCGATTTGCCTAATAAGCCAAGTTTTCATGAATTATTTGTTTTTCGACTACCTAACCTTACCTAACCTAACTTTTTCGGCTACCTAACTTAACCTAACCTATAAAGATAGGTTAGGTTAGGTTAGGTAGGGTTGGTTAGGTTCGGTCATATATCTACGTTAATTTTAACTCCAATAAAAAAAAATTGACCTCATATAGAATGAAATGGGTAGCTTTATCATTTCATAAGAAAAAAATTAGAGAAAATATATTACTTCCGGAAAACTTGGCTTATTAGGCAAATCGGGCCATGCATAGTAGGCTGAGAAGTGCGTTCTGGCTACTAGGTACGACATATATATATATATATATATATATATATATATATATATATATATATATATATATATATATATATATATATATATATATACCCACCTCACTGCTTGGATCGAGCACATTCATTACGTCTAATATAACCCAGAAGTTTTTCATTAATAACCTGACGCCCGACCCAGTGTGGTAATAACCATTTAATTGCTTCTCTTTGGCTACTTAATGAGAGCTTGTACATCACAGGGAAGTAATGAAATAACTTTTTTCTATTTTTAAGTCCTGACATCCATCAAAGCATTTAAAATTAAACAGAATTCATTGCACGAAAAGCATTTGTGACAATTTTATTGATTAATTCCTTTGATGACAGCTGAAACAGTTGCTTGTCTTTGCTTCCCATAGCATTGATTAGCCATGTATCACTGGGCTAAGTATGGTAATTTATATATAATCGAAGAACATAAATATTATATATATCTAAACTGGGTCGGGAGTCTGGTTATTTATAGTTAAGTTCTAGGTTTTTTTATTACAGAATATATATATATATATATATATATATATATATATATATATATATATATATATATATATATATATATATTTATATATATATATATATATATATATTAGTATATATATACTAATATATATACTGTAAAGACTTTAGTTCACAAATACACAACTGAATAGAACTTACGTATCTCCGATTTTATATCTACATTTGAGTGAGGTGGATGGGGTGATGTGGCATTAACACAAGACAGAACAAAGTGTGGTATTAATAGGGTATTAATTTCATCAACACAAGAGAGAACACGAAGCAATGGATATTGAATAGAAGTGTTTGTAGAAAGCCTATTGGTCCATATTTCTTGATGCTTCTATATTGGAGCGGAGTCTTGAGGTGGGTAGAATATAGTTTAGTTACTTTTTCGGTCATATTTAATAATATATATATATATATATATATATATATATATATATATATATATATATATATATATATATATATATATATATATATATATATATATATATATATATATGTCGTACCTAGTAGCCAGAACGCACTTCTCAGCCTACTATGCAAGGCCCGATTTGCCTAATAAGCCAAGTTTTCATGAATTAATGGTTTTTCGACTACCTAACCTACCTAACCTAACCTAACTTTTTTGGCTACCTAACCTAACCTAACCTATAAAGATAGGTTAGGTTAGGTTAGGTAGGGTTGGTTAGGTTCGGTCATATATCTACGTTAATTTTAACTCCAATAAAAAAAAATTGACCTCATACATAATGAAATGGGTAGCTTTATCATTTCATAAGAAAAAAATTAGAGAAAATATAATGATTCAGGAAAACTTGGCTTATTAGGCAAATCGGGCCTTGCATAGTAGGCCGAGAAGTGCGTTCTGGCTATTAGGTACGACATATATATATATATATATATATATATATATATATATATATATATATATATATATATATATATATATGTCGTACCTAATAGCCAGAACGCACTTCTCAGCCTACTATTCAAGGCCCGATTTGCCTAATGAGCCAAGTTTTCATGAATTAATGTTTTTTCGTCTACCTAACCTACCTAACCTAACCTAATCTAGCTTTTTTTGGCTACCTAACCTAACCTTACCTATAAATATAGGTTAGGTTAGGTTAGGTAGGGTTGGTTAGGTTCGGTCATATATCTACGTTAATTTTAACTCCAATAAAAAAAATTGACCTCATACATAGAGAAAAGGGTTGCTTTATCATTTCATAAGAAAAAAATTATAGTAAATATATTAATTCAGGAAAACTTGGCTTATTAGGCAAATCGGGCCTTGAATAGTAGGCTGAGAAGTGAGTTCTGGCTACTAGGTACGACATATATATATATATATATATATATATATATATATATATATATATATATATATATATATATATATATATATATATATATATATATATATATATATATGTTTCATTGAATATGACCGCATATTCTGTATTTATTATTTTCTGGTTTAGGGCTTCAATCCCTCTAACTATTTTCTTAGCATCAGGGCTTAATTGAAATAGGAGTTCTCCAAAACTCATTTTCGTACTTTTAAGGTGAAGAAAAGAAGTGATTTACTATAGAGTGTATTACACTTATTTGTATAATTTGCAAGACGTTTCGAACCTCCATGGTTCATTCTCAAGTGAACAGATCTTACAATACTAGTTGATTTTATACCCGCATTAGGTCAGGTGATAATACAATGAAGGTGAAAACATGGGGGGATACATAAGGGATAAACAAAGGGGCTGCAGAAGGCTTATTGGCCCATACGAGGCATCTCCTATCTAAACACAAAGATTAATCCAGTGTAATTGGCCTGTTTATATATAATCAATGTTGGACAATGTTGGACATTGTCTTCTGTGTTGGCATCGATATGTTCTTGTCTTGTCCTTACTCTCATGGTGGGTAGAGTAAATAGTTCCGTGATTTGAACACCCAAATCACGGAACTATTTACTCTACCCACCATGAGAGTAAGGACAAGACAAGAACATATCGATGCCAACACAGAAGACAATGTCCAACATAACAGGCCAATTACACTGGATTAATCTTTGTGTTTAGATTAATCTCCTTCCACAAAAAAGAATACGGCGGCCTCCATAGTCTCACTGAAGAGCCAGGGTCTATGTTCAACATAGAATCCAAACATCAAAAGACTAGCTTAAGAATTACAGAATCTAGTGTGAGTGCACTCTTGTGCATTCGTGTTAGAGTACAAACTGACGCCATGCACTCCAAGACAGTTTAAAAGTTAGCTGGCAATCTACCCTCTCACAGCTCTTATCCTTCCTGACCTCCTGACTACCCTGGGTCCTGTGTTCTTATCCTTCTTGACCTCCTGACTACCCTGGGTCCAGTGTTCTTACCCTTCTTAACCTCCTGACTACCCTGGGTCCAGTGTTCTTACCCTTCTTGACCTCCTGACTACCCTGGGTCCAGTGTTCTTACCCTTCTTAACCTCCTGACTACCCTGGGTCCTGTGTTCTTATCCTTCTTGACCTCCTGACTACCCTGGGTCCAGTGTTCTTATCTTTCCTGACCTCCTGACAACCCTGGGTCCAGTGTTCTTATCCTTCTTAACCTCCTGACTACCCTGGGTTCAGTGTTCTTATCCTTCTTGACCTCCTGACTACCCTGGGTCCTGTGTTCTTACCCTTCTTGACTTTCTGACTACCCTGGGTCCTGTGTTCTTACTCTTCTTGACTTTCTGACTACCCTGGGTCCTGTGTTCTTACCCTTCTTGACCTCCTGACTACCCTGGGTCCAGTGTTCTTATCCTTCTTAACCTCCTGACTACCCTGGGTCCTGTGTTCTTATCCTTCTTGACCTCCTGACTACCCTGGGTCCTGTGTTCTTATCTTTCCTGACCTCCTGACTACCCTGGGTCCAGTGTTCTTACCCTTCTTAACCTCCTGACTACCCTGGGTTCAGTGTTCTTATCCTTCTTGACCTCCTGACTACCCTGGGTCCTGTGTTCTTACCCTTCTTAACCTCCTGACTACCCTGGGTTCAGTGTTCTTATCCTTCTTAACCTCCTGACTACCCTGGGTTCAGTGTCCTTATCCTTCTTAACCTCCTGACTACCCTGGGTCCAGTGTTCTTACCCTTCTTAACCTCCTGACTACCCTGGGTCCAGTGTTCTTACCCTTCTTAACCTCCTGACTACCCTGGGTTCAGTGTTCTTATCCTTCTTGACCTCCTGACTACCCTGGGTCCTGTGTTCTTACTCTTCTTGACTTTCTTACTACCCTGGGTCCTGTGTTCTTACTCTTCTTGACTTTCTTACTACCCTGGGTCCTGTGTTCCTACCCTTCTTGACCTCCTGACTACCCTGGGTCCTGTGTTCTTACCTTTCCTGACCACCTGACTACTCTGGATCTTGTGTTCTTACCTTCTTGACCACCTGACTACCCTGGGTTTTGTATACTTACCATTCTTGGCTTCCTGACTACCCTGGGACGAATGTTCTTACCCTTCTTGACCTCCTGACTACCCTGTGTGTGTGTGTGTATCTCTCCAGACACACACACACACACACACACACACACACACACACACACACACACACACACACACACACACACACACACACACACACACACACACACACACACACAACAGGTTCAGGAGGCAGTAAACAGGTTCATCCCGGCCCAAAGGGAAAAATCCGAGAAGCAACAGAAGAATCCATGGTATAATAGGGCATGTATGGAAGCGAAGAAACTGAACAAAAAGGCGTGGAGGAACTTCCGGAATAACAGAACACCAGAAAGCAGAGAGAGAGATACCAGAGAACCAGGAATGAGTACGTCAGGGTGAGAAGAGAAGCAGAGAAAAGTTTTGAAAATGATATAGCAAACAAAGTCAAGACCGAACCAAAGCTACACCACAGTCACATCAGAAGGAAAACAACAGTGAAAGAACAGGTATTGAAACTTCGAACAGGCGAGGACAGGTATACAGAGAATGACAGAGAGGTGTGTGAAGAACTCAACAAGAGGTTCCAGGAGGTCTTCACAGTAGAACAAGGTGAGGTCACTGTGCTAGGAGAAAGGGAGGTAAACCTGGCGGCCTTGGAAGAGTTCGAAATTACGAGAGAGGAGGTCAAGAGACACCTGCTGGATCTGGATGTTAGAAAGGCTGTTGGTCCAGATGGGATCTCACCATGGATACTGAAAGAGTGTGCAGAAGCACTTTGCTTGTCACTCTCCATAGTGTATAGTAAGTCACTGGAGACGGGAGACCTACCAGAAATATGGAAGACGGCGAATGTGGTCCCAATATACAAAAAGGGCGACAGGCAAGAGGCACTGAACTACAGGCCAGTGTCCTTGACTTGTATACCATGCAAGGTGATGGAGAAGATCGTGAGAAAAAACCTGGTAACACATCAGGAGAGAAGGGACTTCGTGACAAATCGCCAACATGGGTTCAGGGAGGGTAAATCTTGCCTTACAGGCTTGATAGAATTCTATGATCAGGTGACAAAGATTAAGCAAGAAAGAGAGGGCTGGGCGGACTGCATTTTCTTGGATTGTCGGAAAGCCTTTGACACAGTACCGCATAAGAGGCTGGTACATAAGCTGGAGAGACAGGCAGGTGTAGCTGGTAAGGTGCTCCAGTGGATAAGGGAGTATCTAAGCAATAGGAAGCAGAGAGTTACGGTGAGGGGTGAGACCTCCGATTGGCGTGAAGTCACCAGTGGAGTCCCACAGGGCTCTGTACTCGGTCCTATCTTGTTTCTGATATATGTAAATGACCTCCCAGAGGGTATCGATTCATTTCTCTCAATGTTTGCGGACGATGCTAAAATTATGAGAAGGATTAAAACAGAAGAGGACTGTTTGAGGCTTCAAGAAGACCTAGACAAGCTGAAGGAATGGTCGAACAAATGGTTGTTAGAGTTAAACCCAACCAAATGTAATGTAATGACGATAGGTGTAGGAAGCAGGAGGCCAGATACAAGGTATCATCTGGGAGAAGAAATTCTTCAGGAGTCAGAGAAGGAAAAAGACTTGGGGGTTGATATCACGCCAGACCTGTCTCCTGCAGCACATATCAAGCGGATAACATCAGCGGCATATGCCAGGCTGGCCAACATACGAACGGCATTCAGAAACTTGTGTAAAGAATCATTCAGAACTTTGTATACCACATATGTCAGGCCAATCCTGGAGTATGCAGCCCCAGCATGGAGTCCATATCTAGTCAAGGATAAGACTAAACTGGAAAAGGTTCAAAGGTTTGCCACCAGACTAGTACCCGAGCTGAGAGATATGAGCTACGAGGAGAGACTACGGGAATTAAACCTCACTTCGCTGGAAGACAGAAGAGTTATGGGGGACATGATCACCACATTCAAGATTCTGAAGGGAATTGATAGGGTAGATAAAGACAGTCTATTTAACACAAGGGGAACACGCACAAGGGGACACAGGTGGAAACTGAGTGCCCAAATGAGCCACAGAGATATTAGAAAGAACTTCTTTAGTGCCAGAGTGGTTGACAAATGGAATGCATTAGGCAGTGATGTGGTGGAGGCTGACTCCATACACAGTTTCAAGTGTAGATATGATAGAGCCCGATAGGCTCAGGAACCTGTACACCTGTTGATCGACGGTTAAGAGGCGAGACCAAAGAGCCAGAGCTCAACCCCCGCAAACACAACTAGGTGAGTACACACACACACACACACACACACATACACACACACACACACGCGCAATACTTTGCACTAGGAAAATGCAAATTAATGCAATTACGCGAAGGGAGCACCAGGCTGAAGACAAGGTACCATCTGGGAGTTAAAATCCTGCAAGAGTCAAATAGAGAGAAAGATATGGATGTTGATATCACACAGAACCTGTCCGCAGAGGCCCACATCAAATGGATATCATCCGTGGCATATGCTAGACTGACCAACATAAGAACTGCCTATATAAACTTATGTAAGGAATCGTTCAGGACCCTATATGCAACTTATGTGAGATCAATCCTGGAATATGCAGCTCCAGCTTGGAGCTCGTACCTAGTTAAAGACAAGACACAGAGAAGATTCAGTGGTATGCCATCAGACTCGTCCCGGAACTGAGAGGTATGAAATACGAGGAAAGGCTAAAGGAGTTGAAATTCACGTCCCTGCAAGAAAGAAGAGTAAGGGGAGACATGGTAACCACCTACAAAATTCTCAGGGGAATTGACAGGGTGGACAAAGACAAACTTTAGCACGGGCGGAACCCGAACAAGGGGACACAGGTGGAAACTGAGTACCCAAATGAGCCACAGATACATTAGAAGATGTGGGTATTGAGTGACTAGTGTCCCCAAACCATCCCTAGACCTAGGCCTAGGCTTGACTTATAAGCTAGTAGGCCTGCACCCCCCCCTCGCCGCCACACTGCATGTTAGCTACAATCATCCCCTAGACAAGAGGTGGTAGGCCTGTCGCAGTCAGGGAGTTTGTGCGCGTGTGAAGCAGTTTACAACGTGAGTAAAGAATCCAGTAGCAGTCACCTGAGCTTCGAAACTCTGTTTATTGTGTCATCTCCTGTATGGTGATTATTATTAATCACCAGTTATTTGGTTGTTATTAATAATCACCCAGTCGTTGAAGACTGGAGAATGCTCAAATGAGTGCTGGCAACAAAGAGATTTGGAAACAATTATCACTGAATCTTTTGATAGAACTACAGTGAGAACGTTTCTAAGTGTGTAACGATTTAAATAAGTGTGACCGATCATGATTCATTGGACATATTTCTGATTATATTTTGATTGAGGTATGAGTTTATATATTGAACCGTTTAGCATTTATGTGATAATTGTGCATGCCATTTTAAATATTTTCCTGAGGAGTTGACTACGCTTTTGTTTACCCATTCACTGAAGTGTGATGCACATTCCACCAATTTGGCAAGTCAGCCATGAAGGGAACCCAGTTACAAACCCAGAAGAGCCACTCTCTGTGGGCCTGCCCTGTCCGGAGTAGATAAAACCCAGTAGTCCCGATGATGACTTTTCCCCTTTAGTCCGGACTGAGTGCCTTACTCGCCCAGATACACAGAAAACAGCCTGGTCGCAGGCAGTCTCCACCGTGGGGCGAAGGATACTTCAGCAACAAAGATACTCTAAAACGAAAATGGTCACCAATTTGGGTGCTCTCCTTTAGCTACCAAAATACCCGTTGAGGTAGGCTATGTACCCTTAATCAAATGTTATCAGAAAAGTCAATACTCCCCCGCCTTGGGTCACATCGTTGGCGTCGCTGCGGGAGTGTTTTCTCTCGAGCAACACAAGACCTGGTCGTTCAGGCCCTGGCCACACAACCAGAGTATTCTCGCCGCACTCGATGGAGCTTAGAATCTCACTTTCAATCGGTAGTTTCTCCAGATCCAGGATATGAGTAATTGCCTCCCACAGCTTCAGTATGTAATGTAATCTTCTGTTTGCTTCTGTATTTATTCAGCTCGGATTGCTATGCAAGTAATAAAAAAGAAAGCGCGGGGAACAGAATCCCACGAGTATATAAAATATAACATTTAATAGCGAAAATAACTGTATACATGGCAGGATTTCCAATACCACTTACTGTGTACATGGGTGGAGGGGGCTTTCCATTACCACATACTGTGTACATAGGGGGCTTTCCATTACCACATACTGTGTACATGGGGGGCTTTCCATTACCACTTAATGCGTACATGGAGCGCTTTCTAATATCACTTAATGTGTACATGGTCTTTTTTCCAATATCAATTACTGTGTACATGAGGGTCTCTTCAACACCACTTACTGTGTACTTGGGGATTTCCAATACCACTGTTATGACCCTTGACTTCTGGGTATGGTTCCTCTGTTTTGCAGTTGTAAAAAATATATAATAATACGACCTTGCTTACTAAAGGTGTCTAGGGTAAAAAATTCAACTGCTTACTCAACAAAGCAATATACTTAAAGTAAGGGTAACAAAGAAAATTCAAACATACAAACAGAAATACAGGCAGCCAGAAATATTAATGCACCAGAATACAATAACATTATAAAAGCACTGATCCCTATTTTAAAACTTAAATGGATAGATGGGTATGCACATAATGGTCTAGCCAGGAAAGTAGCTATTTTACTAAACAATAAACAATTACCACAGTCTTATCTCACAACATGTCCACGCCAGCCAGCTTCACCCAAGCGACTGGCGTTGCTGGAGCATGCACAGCATGGTGTCTACAAGGTACCAACTAAAACCCATATGAAACCTCTAGATACTCTGCTATCACAGAGTAATACTTAAGAACATAATTGTAACTAAACTTATATGCTTATAACACTGTTAAGGTGTAAATAAGAAATTAAGTAAAATCAATAAACAGGAATAATTACAGGGGTGAATCAGTGACGCTAGCTGGATACACTGCACGCATTACTGGAACATCCCAAATATGGTCATCTTCCCTTGATACGCCACGGTCTCCCTCCACAGGAATGAACATGCAATAGTATTAACAAAATATTAAATACAGGCACACTACAGCATGCTACCTTTAAATCAAACATATATGTATACTGGAACACAACTGGATACAATGTGTTATTTTAATAACTGAAGAAAGAAATAATAGACATACATATTTATCATGAAAATTTTAGAATCAAATATATGGATTTGTAACATCCCTCCCCGTCCTTAAAGAAAAATGAAATTAACTGAAGGTTAATATAATTTTTTGACTACATGAGGGTATAGCATTGAGTACTCCAAGAACACAAAATCAATGTATAAAACAATCAATTAAATGAAACATATGAAATAACCAAAAGGTAAAGACATCCTCATGTATAGAACAATTCACATTAGGGCACTGCAATGGGGAATCCCCTGGATAAGGCATCAGCAATTACATTTTGCCTTCCAGGGATATGTCTAATTACTATGTTGAACTCTTGTAAAACAAAGACCACCTATGAATTATTTGGTTCTTACATTTCGTCGAGTTAATGAATGAAAGGGGATTATGATCTGTGTATATGACAACATAATTACCTGACAGATATGTTTCAAACTTCTTAACCGCTAAAATCAAACAAAGAGCTTCCTTCTCTACCACAGAATAATTAGTTTGTGCCTTATCAAATTTACGAGAAAAATAGTATACAGGGTGCTCTAAATCATCTTGTCCTACCTGGAAAAGAACCGCACCTGCTCCTAGATCCGAAGCGTCTATGTGCATTATATGTGCTTATCAAATTGTGGACTAGCTAATACAGGTGACGTTGAGAGAATTCCTTTTAACTTCTGAAAAGAGTTCTGACACTCCTGTGTCCACTTGAACTTTACCTGCTTTTTTAAGTAGATTAGTTATAGGTGCAGCCACAATTGAAAAACTCTTACAATATCTTCTATAATATGCAAACATCCCAATAAATCTTTGCACGGATTTCTTGCTCGTTAGTACTGGGTAATCCACGATTGCCTGGATCTTGTCTTGCAACGGAACTATCTTATCTTGTCCGACCTCATGTCCCAAGTAAATTATTGTTCCCTTAGACCAGCTACATTTATTTACCTTTACAGTTAGATTAGCATGTCAAACACTGCAAACAATTGTTTCAAACTAGAAATATGGTCTTCCTAACACTTACTAAAAGTCACAATATCATCTAAGTATGGTCTACAATCTGGCACATCTTTTAGCAAAGAATTCATCAACTTTTGCAAAGTTGCTGGGGCATTTCTCAGTCCAAATAGCATCACATTAAATTCAAATACTCAATCAGGGGTGATAAAAGTTGTCACTTCCCTAGCAAAGTTAGTAAGTGGTATCTGGTGATACCCCTTAGATAAGTCTAGTTTTGATACATATTTAGCGTGACCAATCTGGTCAATGCATTCTTCTATCAAAGGTAGTGGGTACACATCAACTACAGTTACCTTGTTTAACTTCCTATAGTCCACTACTAACTGCCATTTTCCATCTGGTTTTGGTACCACTAAACACGGTGAACTTCAAGAGCTCTGGCTGGGTCGAATAAAACCATGGTGAAGAAGATAATCAACTTCCTCCTGGATGATATGTCGTTTCTCGGGGGTCACTCGATAAGGGTGTAGCCGAATTGGAGTTACCTGTCAGTTGAACATCATGAGTAATGAGAGGTGTCTGAGTGGGGACCTCCCCAAACAAGTTGGAGAACGTCTTCAAAAGGTCCTGGAACTCAGCTCTCTGCTCATTCTGCAAATGACACAACAATTCTTCCCCGGAATTGCAATTAGATAAAAGAGGATTACCATCTTCCCCTACAACAATTGTCTCCTCAGGGTTTACCTCCTCATTTACACAACAAGCCACAATACTGGGCCCACAATAAGCCTTCAAACGATTCACATGTACAGTCATTGACTGACGGTTATGTTTGGGGTTACAGACTTTATAGGTAAGTTCACCTAGACGTTTTACCACTCCATAAGGTCCTCTAAATTTGTGTGACAGAGAAGTTCCCATACGAGGCTTCAAGACCATTACTAAATCTCCTGATTCAAAAACTCTGAGTTTGGCCTTGAACCGCTTATCATGCCGCTCCTTCATTACCTGTTGTGCCTCGCCCAGATGTTGTAACGCCAACTCCTTCGTCGAGACAGCTTGCTCTAGACATCCTTCAGGTATCTTTCACTCTGCCTAGCTGTTACATCTCCCAACATTTTCTCCTGCAACATTTCTAAGGGTCCCCTCAACTGATGTCCAAACACATGATCAAATGGGGAGCAGCCTAGGACAGTGTGCAACCCGTCCCTGGCAGCAAATAGTACAAATGGTAAATTGTCATCCCAATGTCTAGGTGAATCTTCCCCGGTTGTTTTTAACATCTGTTTGAGGGTTTGATGGGACCGCTCGATTACCCCTTGGCTCTGAGGATGGTAAGGACTAGAGAAGTTATGTTGAATTCCAAAGGAACTACAACAAGTGTTAAAGGTTTTGGAACAAGAATTTCTCCCATTATCAGTTTGAATGATACGGGACATACCAAATAATGAAAAAAAAACGTTCCAAATGCTTTATGAGTGTAGAAGCCCTAATGATACGCAAGGCATATGCTTCAGGGAACCTGGTGGTCATACATAGGATAGTAAACATAAACATTTTTCCTGATTTAGTTCGGGGTAAGGGGCCGACACAATCCAACACCACATGTGTAAAAGGCTCCTCTGGCACTACAATAGGGTGTAAGGGTGCTCGTGGAGCAGTCTGGTTAGGTTTATCAACAGCTTGACATACAACACAATTGTGACAATATCTGACCACATCCTTTTTGAGTTTTGGCCAATAGAAAAACTTACATATTTTATGATACATATTGTAAATCCCTTTGTGACCTCCCATAAGGTCATCATGGGCAGCTTGCAATACGTGCTCCCTATACTTCTTGGGTACGACGAGCTGGGTCCTAGACTCACAATCATCTGATAAGGGAGTTCCTGGTGGTCTCCATCGTCTCATCAAACATCGATGATTGAAGTAGTAACCCGTGCTCTCATCCAAGGTATCAATAGTGTCAGCTGCTTCGGTATAACATTTAGCTAGACTGGGATCAGTACTCTGCAACTCACTCAAGGTCTGGGACTCAACAGCTGGAGCGAGCGGGCAAGGAACTGGTACCGGGGCCACCTCTTCCAGACCATCCTCTGGGTCAGAATAAATCAGGGTTTTGGCACCATCCTCACTCTCGACATCCGTGTGAGCTAAGAATGTATCCTCAAGGTCCACCTCCACCTCCCTGTCTGAAGGGGTCCAGGCCTTGAAAACATCCACCTTGGAAGTGACAGGATTTACCTCACCCTGCTTACCCATGGATCTGGTCACGACACAGGCTGAATAGATGACACCATCATCCGCATCCGGTTGAGCCAGCACACAACTAAGGTTAGTAAACAC
This sequence comes from Procambarus clarkii, assembly GCF_040958095.1. NCBI lineage: Eukaryota > Metazoa > Arthropoda > Malacostraca > Decapoda > Cambaridae > Procambarus > Procambarus clarkii. The sequence continues at coordinate 6,869,002 of NC_091216.1, forward strand.
GATAGGACACTCTGTCCCACTAACTTGATACTTGTCAAAATCATTACCCACAATAACATCAACTCCAGGGATGGGCAACTGCTCACTAACTGCTACAGTGCACCAACCTGGTGTAATAGTTGACTTCAGGTGAATTTTAACTAATGGTACACGCTGGACATGACCTCCAATACCTTGCAATAATACTACTTCACCAGTGTCTTCTGTGCTAACATCAGCAAGAGCACGGTGAGAGATTAGAGATTGGGAAGCACCAGTGTCCCTCAATAACTGCGCTGGCTTCCAGCTTCCACTGGTACAAAGTAAGGTACCCTAATATAGGTACGGTTTAAATTTAATCATCCAATTGGGCATGACTGGAACAACATTAGAATTAATTGCTTGCAATCCCCGTTTCATAATCGGACCGGTAGGTCTCAACTCAGGGTGCAAGGAATAACAGTAATTAACCACATGACCTCTTCTCCTGCAATACGTGCAATATCTGCCAGTGGTCGAAACAACCGAACCAACTGCAGGTTTAGACACTACATTATTTGAGGGTGACAACCCTGTCTGCTGTTTCTCAGTCTTTGGCTTTACAGCAGAAGAGTTCAGGGGAGAAGGTGAATTAGCTGGTCTGGCCTGGAAAACATGAGATTTAGGAACATGATAATTACTCTTAGAATTATAAGTATTTGATTGTGCTCGAAAAGGCAATGAGTAATTCGTGAGTAATTCGTGTTCGTCTGCTAGTTTGGCTAGTTTCATAATGTCATTGGTCTGTTTATGTTCAGCTATAAACAAGGCTAATTTCTCTGGTAGACAACTTAAAATCTCCTCTGTCACTATGAGGTTTCTCAAAGTCTCAAAATCTGTTATGGAAAGTGCTTTAACCCATCTATCAAAATGATTAATTTTAACTCTTGCAAAATCAGAAATGGTCGGATCATGTGCTCTCTTTATACCTCTAAATTTCTGTCTATGGGCCTCTGGGATCTCCTGGTATGCATTTAAGATGCACTGTTGGACAAATTTAAAGTCAAAAGAATTAGCGGCAGGAAGAGATGCAAAAATTTCCTGGGCTTTCCCCTAAAATTGTCCTTGCATAATGGCAACCCATTGATCCACAGGCCAATTCATACTGACTGTTAACTTCTGGAAATGGAAAAAGAATATTTCTTGGTCCTCCTCATTGAATTGAGGTAAATCAACATTTTTCCTAAACTTTAAAGAGCTATCAGTACTATCTGTATGATTACCAGTGTCACCATGCCCTGCTGCAATTCTCTGTCCCTCTAGTCTGTTATTATTTATTGCTATAATCTGTTGAATTTCCAATTGCTGCCGCCTAACTTCCTCAAGTTGCAACTGAGCTTCAATTCTTCTGTTCTGTGCTTCTAGTTCCACTTGTTTTTGTTGGTTTTGAGCATCAAACATCTGCTGCTGAGTCTCCAATTGAAGTTGTTTTTGTTGGTTCTGAGCCTCAAGCATCTGCTGCTGAGTCTCCAACTCCAGCTATTTTTTCGATTCTGCATCTCCAACCTCTGTTTCTCTGCTTCTAACTTAGCCATCTCTAGCTTAGATTCTATCTCTAACTTTAGAATTGCCACCTGGTCACTTGACTCTTCTTCTAATTCCTCTAACCACTCCTCGTCGACTTTCTCCTCCTCCACCAAGTGTGTGACAATGACTCTTACTAGCTGAGCCTTTAACATTCTCCTGGAAACTGTCAGATTAAACTTATCAGCCATGTACAACAACCCAGACTTCTTCAAGTCTTTAATTTCACCAAAATTTGGCTGCTCCACCAACACAGCAACTTGTTCCTCCATTGTCAGCTTAATTAACACAACTAGCAATTACAACAACACTGAAGGTTTCCTTGGCCCCTGACACAAGCTGTACACTTACCTCAACCATGAAGTGTTGAGAAAACTTCCACAAGCAGCTCAGAATGAACAGAGAAATGGTGCACAGGCTTGGTTAGGTATCACTAGTTAACCAAACAGTACCTAGGAAGGCATTAAAAATTAATAACATGCACCACTATTTAAAACATTAAATTATGAGAATTAATTCTCCCAGACATGGGCCCTCATTTTGTTATAACTCTTGACCTCTGGGTATGGTTCCTCTGTTTTGCAGTTGTAAAAAATATTTATTACTACGACCTTGCCAACTAAAAGTGTCTAGAGTAAATAATTCAACTGCTTACTCAACAAAGCAATATACTTAAAGTAAGGGTAACAAAGAACATACAAATAGAAATACAGGCAGCCAAAAATATTAATGCACCAGAATACAATAACATTATAAAAGCACTGATCCCTATTTTAAAACATAAATGGATAGATGGATATGCACATAATGGTCTAGCCAGGAAATTAGCTATGTTACTAAACAATAAACAATTACCACAGACTTATCTCACAACATGTCCACGCCAGCCAGCTCCACCCAAGCGACTGGCGTTGCTGGAGCATGCACAGCATGGTGTCTACAAGTTACCAACTAAAACCCATATGAAACCTCTAGATACTCTGCTATCAGAGAGTAATACTTAAGAACATAATTGTAACTAAACTTATATGCTTATAACACTGCTAAGGTGTAAATAAGAAATTAAGTACAATCAATAAACAGGAATTATTACAGGGGTGAATCAGTGACGCTAGCTGGATACACTGCACGCATTACTGGAACATCCCAAATATGGTCATCTTCCCTTGAGAAGCCACGGTCTCCCTCCACAGGAATGAACATGCAATAGTATTAACAAAATATTAAATACAGGCACACTACAACATTCTACATTTAAATCAAACATATATATATATACTGGAACACAACTGGATACAATGTTTTATTTAAATAACTGAGGAAAGAAATAATGGACATACATATTTATCATGATAATGTTAGAATCAAATATATGGATTCGTAACAACCACTTACTGTGTACATGGGGGCCTTCCAATACCATTTACTGTGTACATGGGGCTTTCAAATACCACATACTGTGTACATTGTGAGGGGAATGAAAATCCCCTCAGCTAGTTTTTCTAGTTTTCTAGATTAAGCTAGAGTCGCTTTAGGACTCTTGACAAGAAGTTTTCAAACTATATGCACTTGTGTGGTGTTGGATGAAAGCTTATGCTAAGGACCATTGTTTAAGACTAGCCAGAGGTCTGTGACTGCTCTGTAGAGAGAGTTACAGAATTTATACTGTTTCTCTGAAATGGGATTTGAGAGTTAGTGAGGTGTGGGTTGGTACTGCACTAGCCAACGGTTTTAGAGGTGTGGGGACAGAGGGGTGAACGTCGCCTCCCCCACCATGTGAGGTATGGCGCCACACTCCTAGGCCTCCCCCTCCTTGTGACGACACGGGACGCCTCATGGTGAGGGCGTCTGTGATAGGTCTAGGCACCTCAGCTTCATGGTGAGTTTTAGGGGCGAAAGGAGGTAATTGGAAGTGGCGCTATGGGCTGTGCCGGCTTTGTGCTGATTGGTCAAGACAAGGTAGGGGGGGGAGACGGGCATTTGAGTTTACCTATGCCCGCCAAATCTTCAGTCTGAGCTGAGCGGCGAGCTGAGAAACAAGGTGTCCCTGGGTGGGGGTGGCGTCTGCTACCTCCAACACCGTTAATCGCTGTGTCATTTTTAATACTCATCGTGCATGGCACTCCTGCTATCATGGGTTGTGTCGAGGCCCAATTTGCGTGAAATGGGGCCAAGGAGTAGGGAAGGAACAGTGAAAATCTAGGAGACAGTGTTCACCCATGAGGCAGCTGACAGGCCTCACGGTGTATCAGATGTTGGCTCACATCGGGTTCGAGTATCCTGTCTATGTTAACGGACAATTGGTGGAATAAGGGCAGCGCCTCCTAGTGTAATTGTGGTGATAATACAGGCCCCTGTTGGACTTTGAATTCCACCTTGCTGTGTCCGCCATGTGGTGACGTCGGCCATTATCACACCCGGTGTACGAGCGAGGCATGCTCTGGTATGATGGGGGTGTGAGTGCTCTCCCATCCACGTTGTGTATGCCTGTGGCCACCAGCCTGAGGCAACCCCATGTGCGGGCCGCACCGCTCAGTGGCCAGACACAGTGATGGCCACACCCTGGCCACCCGCCTGTGGGCCACCCTAGCCACCCCGCGCACCAGCTCATCCCGGGTAGGACGCTGTGACGCCCCGCGCTACTCTGTGGCCATCCTATAGGGCCAAGCGGTGGCCACATGCCTTGGCCACCCTCTTGGGCCATGCTTTGCCACGTGCCTTGGACACCCTAGGGCCACACCTAGTCAACATACGTGGAGCGAGCTAGGTGTTCTTCAGCCAGTGAGGTAGTGACAGGGGAAATGAATGTAATGAGAGTGGAAATCGTGAGTACACAATAATAATTGTTACAGTGTCTCAGGACTGTTGTTAATTCCGGTAACAGCTGTGTCGTCCCATAGCGCCTGCCAGGCGAGGGAAGCAGCTGAGAGACAGCTGTCTGTACTGACATCCAGGTGACTGTTTGTGATGAATCCATCACAAACATCCATCTCCATCCTGGAGATGGATGTTTACACATTACCACATGTAGATGTATATAGATATATGTTGTGTGTAGACTAACTCGAGTATGCAACCAGTCAGTGTAGAGATTTACCATGTAAGTGATCCAGTTCTGTCGATTCTATATAATCGTACAGAGTCTAGATTAATGCCATGTTGCCGCATGTTAATTATATCATTGCAGAGGTAGGCAGGCCAGTGTTGTAGGGTTGTCAGGGGATACCCTGATGTCTGTATAATTATGTATAATTTATCTAGTGATATAATTTTCATTGATTAAGTGAATGCCATTTCCATGTGTTTCATTTGCATATATATATATTTACGGTGTTGTGTGGTGAGACAGTAAATGTGATTGCTGACTGATTGCCTAATGATGTCATTAGCATGTGGGGTATGCTGACGGCATCATTATGTTGTAGGTTTGGGCAGTGTTGTAATCAAGTATGCGTTATATTACTGCCCTAGGAGCTGTGTTGTTGATGTAAGGAGGTTGTTGGAAATTTCCAACACTAATACAATACTATTGTATTATTATAAACTAGTATTAAAATATACTAATTACTGTAGTTACTAAAATTTACTAACAGTGATGTTCACATGAACTATTATATCTGTCTAAGGATGCTTGAATTCTTACGAAACCAAGCAACAGTATTGCGTCAGATTATACCTAGTTAAATACATTTATATCCAGTGTGTTAGAGAATTGAATGTGATTCTCTAAAATCATCAGTATTCCGTGTGATAATTATTTACGGATAACATAACTCCTAAGTAATTCCAAATCGAGAGTTTTTAGTTACAATTGTTATCAAGTAATAATTTTACCGTCACGCATGAATGCCATGGAGAAAACTAAAATCTTCTCAATTTTTTGTTTACTACCATAAGACGAGAAAGTAATAATATTTAACTCCCTAGAATTACAACCCAGTCTTTATTAAAGCATTTCAGCCACAATTACGCGAAATAATATTATTCGTGATAAATAATACCTGTGGCGAATGCGGGACGCTAGTGGGAGAGGGAGAAGCCATTGTGGTTGTGGACGAGACGCCAGAGAGCGTAGCGTGGAGTCTCGTGTTGCGGAATTGAGCAACAAGGTCGTGGTGTCAGAGTCTGAGACACGTAACGTTGAGATTATCGGCAAGAATTACCCTGGTACTCAACATAGAACGAGTTAATATTGTTCTACGTGATCTGAAGTGACCGGCCACTAATAAAGCGTCGACATTCAAGCCAAGCTATCAACCACGTGTACGACATTGCGGGAGCTTGAGCCTGAGACGCTGTTTCGGCAAGTCTCAACATAATCTGTACCCTCAGCTAAGTATATAATTCCCTTTTGATGCATCATTAGAGATTGTATATGTCGAGGCAGCTTGTCGTTACATCGAGCGACCAAAACAAATCCCATGTTAGTACCATAACTAATTTGTTTTCCATTCTCATGAATATAGATATTTCAGTAGCCTAGTTCAATGCTACGTAATATCCCTTAAATTACAGCTTGCATGTGAGGAGTCAACGAGCTGTTACCTTACTCCGTGTTATTCACCTCCAAGTGTTTCTACGAGGAATTCCGGAGATCCCGAGGATGAGTCGTGAATGATGTCATTGAAATCGTCTTAAAGCTAAGACTTTTTGTACTCACTTATTAACTCTAAAATTCATTATTTCTATATCATATTATCTAATCGGATACTGATCATGTACACTGGAGATAATCCGTGTTTATTTGAATGATTAATTTCTGATGCTAATGATCTTTATAATTACTGGTGATAATCTTCTATAGATTTCTTTAATTTGGTCATAAGATTAGTTATTACACAATGAACTGGTGCACGAACCACACTAGTTCCTAGATGTATATGAAGTTCTAGCAATAACCCCCCAATGTAGGTGTTTGAGGCTTTGATTCAAGTTAATTATCTATACAGCCCATTTATTATTCAAGTGATTATACTTCCTAATATTTAGCCATAGACACTGGTTCTTCCTGGAATTTCTAATTATCACTTTTTATTAGTTTCCCTCTTTTCTTAAAAGCGGGTGGTCCTTCGTAATTGATTTCATTACTTTAATAATTAAATAAATAGAGTCAAGCCCCCAATATCCCACAGAGGTCCCTTTGATTATTCAGGGGAATTCACAGTACTTGACGAGAGCTAGCAATTGTTTAGTTATTTGCCTAATAATAAGAATTAGTGCCAGCTGTCAGCGTAGCGACTGTCTTTTATATTAACGTAAATTGTTTGGCTGAAGTAGTAGTGACTGCACACAGTAGTCCCTGGCAACTGTTGCAAGATTAGAGGGGGCAGTAATGTGGGTATACTTTTGTTGTTGACAAACTGTGTGTCATTACTGTGAGGGTACAGTAATTACTGTGCTGCAGAAGCTGCAACCATATGTGGGCTGTGCATTTATTTGTTAAGTCGCTGTAAGTGTGACCTATGTAACCTGGGGTTACTTTGTATTCTTTAAGTTGTGTTGAGGAGTTAAAGAATCAGTGAGTTAATTAATGATAATTAACTTAATAAGGGTTTGCACATTACTTGATAAGTGTGAGAGCTGTTAAGGGAACAGTACTGAGCTTGTTGAGATACGTTTCCAGTGCAATTAATTGTCCATGTGACAACTAATTGACCACTCTAGCTAATTATGTTATTAGCATTCTCATCATGAATTCACATAGTGGAAGAGGAACTGTCAGAGTCTGTCAGTACTTATGGTAACGTAATTTGCTCGAGACTAAATACCTTTCTGGGGTATAGCAATTAGTGGCTCATGTTAATTAGTGGAGTAATTAACGTCAGGGGTCTTGATGACTCAGATGACTCGGTAAAGCGAGGTCATGGAGCTAGCATAACTCGTTATATTAATCATATCCTGTCCGATGGCAGTGGATTAAGATGCACTCATGTTAATTAGTAGAGTAATTAACTTCTCGTCCGTGAATTCACAGTGTTCGATGAGACCTGCTTAGGCAGTGCGGAGTGAAGCGGATTTATGTATGAGTAACTATCGGTCCTGGTGACAGTTAATTAATTGCTCGGGGTTAATTAGGGTAATTAACACTCATTAAAGTAAATTTTGACATAGAATGTTGAGAAATTACCAAGTTAGTGGTAGGCTTAGTTAACGTAACTCAATGGGGATTTAATTAGTTGTCCATTTGACATTAATTAGAAATTACTCACTGAATACTTGCAAGGAGTCAAGTGTGATATAATGTAAGAGACTTTGAGTTATTTTTAACAAGATGACTTGTGTTAAGAGAGACAAGTATTGATGATCAACGTAGAGTACCATCATGTTGTCGTCTAAAAGAGACAAGTATTTGTGATTAACGTAGAAGTACTTTGTTGCTGAGTGCTGTGATCAGTCAATTAACGTAATTAATCACATAATCAATTTTGTAATTGATTAAGGCAATTTCTTTTGTTTAGCATCTGGTGACGTGAGTAAAGTAACTTGAGGATTACTGGAGCTGTGTCTCAGAATCCCACCTTGCCTGGCTTCGTTTACTGGTTACAGTGCAACTCCTTGCAGGGAGTTGCAAAGAGTGTTCACATTAGGTTGTGATAGGGAGACTCACTGTTGGACTACCCGCCTAGTTACGTGAGTATCTCGGCTGTAGTGTTGGAGAACCCGTAAGATTGTGATTATAGTATCTGGTCACCGTGAAACGTGACAATATTGAATGCAAGCTTGTGTCATCAGTGGGCATCAGAAACCAACTCAATGCTATGAAATTTTAAATTTAAATTTTGCCCCGAGGGGCGAGTTTATTTGGCAGCGCCACTCATCCTGTGAGTGGACACACCGCCATAGCAGCATGTACAACACTCCCCAAAAAGAAGAAAACCCGCTGGGTTGTTCATCCTGTTACTTGTTCCCAGACACATCTGGGACTTGCTTAACTGTCTCAAGTGAACAGCTCCTCAATAAAGAAGATTAACATCTGTCAACCCTTAAAAGCTTACGTTATCTTGCAGTGCAAAATGGGGGAATCTTTTAAGAACAGTATCAATATTTGACAAATAGTGTTTTCCTAACTCAAACAATGTTGGGTTCATTATTATACACATATTTCTAATGTCTCTCAGGTTTTCACATTCACGTAGATAGTGGTCAAGGCGGTGTCCGTCACTCTCATCACAAATTCCGCAACTTCGCTGATCAACAGTCGTTTCCATTCAATATCTCCATGGATATTTGTAACGAAGACGGATTCTCGCTATTACTGATTCTCTCCTGCGTCCTCCTTCTATTCGTCCATAATGATTGGGACTGCCAGCTGCAACCATATTGTACCAGAATACAGATTCACTGGTTTGTGCTTCTATCCTCCTTTCCTCAGTTACCTTGTCACGGCGATGTGGCCTGACAATACCTCTAATTTGTAGTAGTCTTGGGTATGAAGTATTCAATATGGTCTCCTTCAGCGCCTTCAGCAGCCAGCACATCTGCTTGTTCATTCCCACATATTCCAACATGGGAGGAGATCCACAGAAACTTGACGACTCTTCCCTGATAGGTATGTACTCTCACAGCTCTCTTAATTTCAGCGACTATTGCAAGATTTTCTGCCCGATTTTTACTTAGGCTTTGCAGTGCTGCTTTTGAATCAGTGAAAATCACTGCAACATTATTGTTCCGTTCAATAAACCTTAACGCCATAACAATGACAGTTAGCTCTGCTTGCGTTGAAGAGACATAGTTCTCAATATGCGCTTTTTCTTCATTTGTGCGTTGAAAAGTATTATTCCCTGCCATTAACAGGATTATCTTGAGGTTATCTTGAGATGATTTCGGGGCTTTAGTGTCCCCGCGGCCCGGTCCTCGACCAGGCCTCCACACCCAGGAAGCAGCCCGTGACAGCTGACTAACACCCAGGTACCTATTTTACTGCTAGGTAACAGGGGCATAGGGTGAAAGAAACTTTGTCCATTGTTTCTCGCCGGCGCCCGGGATCGAACCCGGGACCACAGGATCACAAGTCCAGCGTGCTGTCCGCTCGGCCGACCGGCTCCCTCGACCGGATTAGATGACCCGTCAGTGTAGATTTGATCTAGTTCATCTCCGGCTTCTTTATAAATTTCCTCGAGATACTTGTGCCTCATTTCTTGTGGTATCATGTTGGATTTTTTCGTTGCCATTTCATTGATGATAATCTTGCATGAGTCATCCTCCCAGGGAGATAACCTCTCTACAGGCAGGAGCTCACGGGCTTGCTCAAGCAGTTGAAGTTCTTCTACATAGCAGACTGATCTATGATGCCGTTTTTTGCTTCTCCTGTTTCCCCCCTGAAAGTGGCACAGAACTCAGTTTTTCTTAGCAATATCATTGTAATGGGGATCTCTGGCTATCCTAATTGCAGGCTTAGTATTCAGCTCCTTAATTCTGCTTTTAACACTGGGGAGGGACAACTCCTCTCGTAGATTAGACATTTTGGCAGTTCTTGGAACTCCAAGAATGATTGCCATGACTTCATTTTGAATGCTTTCCAGCCTTTTCATATCGCTTTAAGAGTAGGTTCACAGAATTGGTGCGGCATAGTCTATGACGGAGCACACATAGGCTGTGTACATCATTTTAAGCACGGCAATAGAGGCTCCATGTCCATTCCAGGTCATAGCTTTCAGTGCCCTGAGTCGACTTTTGCATGTTCCTATAAGTTGATTGAGCTCCTCTTTCTTCCTCTTCTTAGAGCCGACAGTGACGCCAAGGTACCGATAGTGGTCAATCCATTCAAGTGTTACACCATTAATTTGCAGTTCTTCATTTGCTCCCCGATTGTAATGAGAGTATGCCTTCGTCTTGTTTGTGGAGAGAGTGAAACCTCTCTGAGAGTGAAAGTAAGAGTTCAATGGACTGTTTAATTTTTCCCAAGGTGGGAGCTTGTATTAGGATATCATCTGCATATCCCACTTATTGTGTTCCTTCCAGAAAATCAATATTTGCAATGGCGTTCATAAGTACATTGAATAGTGTAAGGCTTAAGACTCCACCTTGGGGTCTCCCGAGTTCCATATTCATTGTTCTGGAGACTGCTCCATTGAAGCAGACCTTGGCTTTCTTCCCTGTGAGGTAGTCTTCAACCCATTTCATGAGTCTTTCCCTGACACCCATGCATGCAAGCTCGTCCAGGATCGCAATCCCCTGCGCTTTGTCAAAGGCTCCTTTGATGTTGACAAACACAGAGTACCTAGCCGTGTGTAAGTAATTAACTATACAATTTGCTGTGCTCCGTCCTTAAATCCATTGACTCCCTCCTCTAACCTGCCTATTTTGAGCAGCAGTCGGTTTAGGATGATCCTTTCAATCATACTAGGACGAGGAGATGGGGGAGTTGACGATGGTAAGGACGAGGGGACGGGGGAATGGGGAATGGTTGGAGGACGAGGGGACGGTGATGTGAGGACTGGTTGGGAAGGTGACAGGACAGGGGAGGGGGGAGGGGGAGTGGTGAGGACGACTGGGGGACAGGATAAGATTAATGTGGCTCAGCAACCCATGGCCGGGTACAGCTAGTCTATATATATAAAAATGTTCGTTTGTTCAAAATCGCTAATCTCCGAAAGTTCTTCACCGATTGCTTAGAAATTTTCACACAATGTTCCATTCGCATCCGAGCGGGGTTTTATATACATACTATATAGGTGTCATGTCTGTGACAGGAAAAAATATGATTTTTTTTTAAATTGTGTTTTCGTGTGTTTTTCATATGAATGAAATCTTCTAAATCTCTTTACCGATTGCTTTGAAATTTTGACACAAAGTTGCTTTCAAATAGGAGCGTGTTTTTATATACTTACTATATACATGACTCACCTGTGACAGGAAAAATAACTCCTTTTTTTGAAAAACAACGCCATCTGTTGGATGTAAGAGCAACACACGCTGTAATCTCTGAAAGTTCTTCACCGATTGCTTTCAAATTTTGACACAACGTTCCATTCGAATACGTGCATGTTTTTATATATCTACCATATAGATGCAACACCTGTGAAAGGTAAAAACATGCATTTTTTAACCACATTATCTGTTGCTCACAAGAGCAACATATGCTACACTAAAAATGTTACCATTCCATTTCAGCGTTTTCGATTGCATTGATATATTGAATTTTCATAGATTTCGATTTATTTTCATTTTTATTTCATTATTTTGTGTACCATCGCATTGAAAATGAGCTGTCTTGTTTACTATAAAGTTCATTTCGTGAGTATCTTGAGGTTATCTTGAGATGATTTCGGGGCTTTAGTGTCCCCGCGGCCCGGTCCTCGACCAGGCCTCCACCCCCAGGAAGCAGCCCGTGACAGCTGACTAACACCCAGGTACCTATTTACTGCTAGGTAACAGTAATTCAGGGTGAAAGAAACTTTGCCCATTTGTTTCTGCCTTGTGCGGGAATCGAACCCGCGCCACAGAATTACGAGTCCTGCGCGCTATCCACCAGGCTACGAGGCCCCTTGAGTATAGATGCCACACATTTGGCAGGTGAAACCAAGCATTGTTTGAAAAACAGTGCCATCTGTTGCACATAAGAGCAACACTCGCAATACTAAATATGTTACGATTCCATTTCAGTGTTTCAGATTGCATTGATAAATTGAAATTACATCGATTTTTATTTATTTTCATTTTGATTTCATTATTTTTTGTGACATTTCCTTGGAATTACTCTGTGTTGTTTACCGTACCGTTCATTTCATGAGCATAGTTTATTTTTTTTTTTTCATTGTTTTTTATTTGGTTTTAACTGTTCTTCTTATTTTAGTACATCTAAGAAAGGCAGACTGCTATTTACTGTACATCTAAGAAAGGCAGCACTCCCAAATTAGACATAACCGAGCCACATTTGAAGAGCCTTCTCGAGGCATGTACAAAGGAAGCTCCTTTCATCAGTCTGAAAGGGGACATGTATCTACAAATAGACGGAGTCGCAATGGGCTCCCCCTTATTTGTGTTATTCGCTAATTTTTACATGGGAGCCATCGAAGATAGAGTCTTCAGTGGTAGACAAAGAAACAACTGTATACTGCCATTATGTAGACGACATATTCGTCATAGTAAAAGACTCAGATGAACTAATTGACCTAAAAAACCATCTAGAAAGAGTCAGTACTCCGATTTACACATGAAAGTAGTGAAAATAACTGTCTGCCTTTCTTAGATGTACTAATAACAAAAACAGGAACCTCTTTAAGCACCAGCGTATATACAAAACCTACCAACATAGGATTATGTCTGAACGGTAAGAGTGAGTGCCCTCAAAGATACAAAACCCGTGTTCTCAATGCTTATATTCGTCGAGCGCTTACACACTGCTCCGAATGGAGCATTGTGAGTAGAGAGTTTGAAAGAATAACTCAGGTACTGGTAAACAACTGATATAGCAACACGGAAATAAACACCGCTATAAGAAGACACCTGGACCGATGGTACAAGCCTGAACCTAATATAGAAACCACAACACCTCCAATAAAATTTGATTACAAATCAACTATGCATAGTGAACATAAAAATTTCTGTGTTCTGTAAACAACATAGAAATCATCCATAGGTACAGCAATAGCAGGCGGCTCGACATCTGCGAGGCACTACACATCAAAAAGTCAACACCAGCAATCAACAGCCAATTAATAAACAACTATATTTTTCCCACTTCAAGACTCCGAACCAATATGGAAGCATCAATAGGAAGTATGGGCCAATAGGCCCTCTGCAGTTACTTCCATTCTTATGCTCTCATATCTAACTAATACCCACAGTTTCGTGTTCTGTCTTGTATTTGTCACAAGTTTGTTCACCTCATAACAAAACTGTTGCACCATATCACCTCACCCAAATGCGAGTATAAGTATGACGGGTAAGCTGTTTAGTGTTAGTATAAGTAAGACTCTGTTTAGTGTTTTCAGGTTACAGTTGTGTGTGTAAACCAAAGTCTTTGAAAATGTAATAAGTTATTTTGAAACGCATTGAAGCTTCGCGTCAGACTAGAAATAAAAATGAATATTGGCGAATTTATTTTTCAATTACCATCGAGAGTAAAAAGAAACAACAGAAATATTGAGAAAATTCGTGTTAGAATTATTAATCTCACTTTTTCGGTCATATTTAACAACATATATATATATATCTCTCTATAAATAAAAATGGAAATGTTCGTTTGTTCAAAATCGCTAATCTCCGAAAGTTTTTCACCGATTACTTTGAAATTTTCACACAACGTCCCATTCACATCCAAGCGGGTTTTTATATGCATACTATATAGATGTCACGTCTGTAACGGGAAAAAACATGTTTTTTTTTAAATGTTTTTTGTCCATGTGTTTCTCATGCGAGGGAAATCTTCGAAACCACTTTACCGATTTCTTTGAAATTTTGACACAAGGTTGCATTCGAATAATCAAGTGTTTTTTTATACCTACTATATTCATGCCTGTGACACGAAAAAGCATTTTTTTTTTAAACAGCACCATCTGATGGACGTAAGAGCAACACACACAGTAATCTCCGAAAGTTCTTCACTGATTGCTTTGAAATTTTAACACAACGTTCCATTCGAATATGTGTGTATTTTTATATGCCTGCTATATAGATGCCACACTTGTGACAGTTAAAACCACGTTTTTTTGAAAAACAGCACCATCTGTTTCACATATTAGTAACCCGCTATACTACTCATGTTATGATTTCATTTCCATGTTTCCGATTGCATTGATAAATATAATTTTCAAATGTTTTCGATTTATTTTCATTTTGATTTAATTATTTTGTGTGACATTGTGTTGGAATTGAGCCGTGTTGCTTACCATACCGTTCATTTCATAAGTAAAAGTATAGATGCTACACCTATGCCAGGTAAACACATTCTTTTTCAAGAAACAGCGCCATCTGTTGCGCGTAAGAGCAAAACACGCTGTACTAAATATGTTATGATTCGATTTCAATGTTTCCGATTTCATTGATAAATTGAATTTTCATAGATATCGATTTCTTTTCATCTTGATTTATTTATTTTGTGTGACATTGCATTGGAATTGAGCTGTGTTGTTTACCATACCGTTCATTTCGTCAGTATTGCTTATTTGTTTTTATTTTTTCATTTTTTTCATTTTGATTTTTTACCTGTTTTTCTTATATTTAAGTAATGGGAACATCAGATCATTTGATGTTCCCAATTTTCTGATGGGGACATTAGATCATTTGGGAATGTATCGGACGAGGGAGTGGGGAATGGTGAGGAGGACGAGGGGACAGGAGAGGAGGATGGTGGGATAGACGAGGGGGACAGAGGAGGGGGTAATGATGGGGAGGACGAGGGGAGTTGGGGATAGTGGGGTCAAGAGGAGAGGGAGTGGAGAATGGTGGGGAGGATGAGGGGACAAGGGAGTGGGGGATGGTGGGGAAGACGAGGGGATGGGGAAGGGGAGGAATGGTAGGGAGACTGAGGGGATGGGGGAGTGGGAGATTGTAGGGAGGGCAAGGGGATAGTGGAGGGGGAAATGGTTAGGACGAGGACACGGTAGAGTGGGGAGGACAAAGGGATGGGGGAGGGGCGGGATTTCGTGGGGAGGACGAGGGGACGCAGTAGTGGGCAATCGTTGGGAGGACGAGGGGATATGGGAGTGGAAAATGTTTAGGAGGACGAGGACACAGTGGAGTATATATATATATATATATATATATATATATATATATATATATATATATATATATATATGTATATATATATATATATATATATATATATATATATATATATATATATATATATATATATATATATATATATTCGTCGCTAATAAAGGAAGCAGCAACATAGGAGCTTCTAGAGTACCGACTTAATTGAAGGACCCCATGGATAGGTGAACCTGATAATGATTTTCAGTAATACCGAGAGTTATATGGACATCATCATTATTGTTTGATGGTGTGCATGAATTTATATGTTATCAATTTATATTTGGACGCAGTGCAAGGTAAGATTGTAAATATTTTCTTGTTTGAGTTAAATTATGTGCGAGTTGGCTTGCCCAGATGGCAGGGAGGCAAGAGGTTGCTGGCGAAGATTAAGCAGCAGCCTAGCGTAGTTTATTTGTTAGAGCACTGGTATTATTTATATAAGCGTGATGTTAATTTGTTGGACCTGATGATACTATTGTTATTTCTTTATTCTTTGTATTTTTTAATAAATGTTTGTCAGTAGACAATTTGTCTTTATGCTTGTCCTGGTGAGAATTTATAGAAAGAGAGAGAAATAGTTGCAAGTCGATCGGCAGCAGACATAATGTCCTAAAGGGGAACTGGAAGGAGGTCCTCCCAAACCGAGGAGAGAGAGGTTAAGTCATAGTGGCTCAGCGGGGTGTGTACTTATTCATGGAAAAGTGGCCAGATTTGATCTGATTCCCCAGTAAGGTGAAGTTGAGCCCCTTCTCCATGTGTAAGATCATTATTGGGTAATTCTCCATTGGGTGCTCCGTTGGTGGAAGTAGTACCAGGGTGAATTCTTTTTTATTTTATTTTATCGGGGGTCGCTGATATAAAATTAGTGCCTCCTGATACCATTCACCTTGCCAACTGTACATCCATTCTGCACCTGTACAGGGTGGATGTACAGCCCTGTCTATGCCACCTGTTCACTCACCCTCCCATGCACCTGTCTATACCTGGAGAGGATTCTAGGAGTTCTTTTACTCCCCGAGCCTGGCTTGAGGCTAGGCTGGACGTGTGATAACTTGGTCTAACAAACTGTTGCTTGGAGCAGCCAACAGGCGCACATATCCACTACAGCCTCGTTGGTCCGCCACTTCTTGGAAGAATTTATCTAAGTGCCTCTTGAATATATCAATCTGTGTTCCAGCAATATTTTTAATTGTTGCTGGGAAGGTGCTGAACTGCTGTGGACTTCTCATTTTCAGACAGTGCTCTCTGATTGTGCCTATGGCACCTCTTCTCGTCACTGTTTCAATTCTGCATGTTCTTCCATATCTTTCGTTCCAATATTTTGTTATTTTACTGTGCAAATTTGGGACCTGGCCTTTCAGTATCTTCCATATATAAATTATCTGATACCGTTCTCGTCTCTTTCCCAAAGTGTACATTTTGAGAGCTTTGAGACTGCCCCAATAATTTAGATGTTTTATCGTTTTTATGCGTGCCGTATATGTTCTCTGTATTCCCTCCAGTTCGAAATCTCTCCTCATGTAAATATAATCTCCAATATTGTAAATCATTTAAAGAAAAATAAGTATAATATTCAGGGGTTTAAAATTCATGTTCTGTGATAATGAAATACTTGTTTACTGAGAATTATACTACTGTATATGTAATGTAGGTACCTTGTAAAATTTACGTATATATGATTTATATTGTATTTTATTAAATATAGATAAAAAAAGATAGGTGAAAGCAGTACTCAAGATGTAACAGCAACTGATTTAAATAGTATTAGCATTTCTGTGGAGTCTTTGTATTTGAACTTTCTCATAATACATACTATCATTTCCCTGACCGCCGCTATATTTGCTCGGATACATTCACAAAATATCAAGTCGTCAGTCACTATAATTTCCAGATCTTTTGCATGTTGCTTTCCTTCTATGACTGTGTCCTGTACCCTGTGTTTCGTTTAACTTCCTCGTTTCCACCATACCCAAGTACATGGAATTGAAATTGAATGTCAAATCACAAATATTTTAAAAACATAAAGGAGTAGCGTCTTGTACGTGGTAGTGAGCAGACGTGTTTGTGTTGCTCTCCGCTACTGGTGTCTAGTGGGTGGTCGTGTTTGTCGTCGCTATAGGCCGGCGTGTTGACTGGTGAGCGGATAGCCTCACGCTGGGGGTGGTATATGTGCCATCATGGGCTCCTACACCTACACTTAAGCGGAAGGAGTCCGTAGGACTGGAGCTCAGTTGTAACACTGATTATGATCTTGTCTGCACGTCGATCTTCGATGTGCTAAAGATATTTCGATGGACGAAATATTTGGTTTCCAACCGTTGCCAGGAAACAGAGTGGTGGTTAAATTTGAAAACAATGTGGTGTTTACGTGTTTCTAAAGAAGTATGATAATGACATTATCAGTTTGCCTAATGGGAAAGGATTAGTGCAAGTGATTAATTTGAGCATAACGTTTACATATGTTTCTGTGAGGGATGCGCCATTTAAAATGTTGAAAGGAACTATTATTCACACACTGGAACAATATGTTAGGGGTTACATGATAGAGGTTTACAAGTGGATGAATGGACATAACAAAGAGGATATTAATAGGGTATTAAAAGTATCAACACAAGACAGAACACGAAACAATGGGTATAAGTTGGATAAGTTTAGATTTAGGAAAGACTTTGGTAAATATTGGTTCGGTAACAGGGTTGTTGATTTGTGGAACCAATTGTCGTGGGGTCCACTGGAGATCTGTGGAGGTGCAACAGCACCCTGCGTGACGGGAGATGTCTCCCGTCCATTTAAAATGTTGAATGGAACTATTACTCACACACTGGAATGTTAGGGGTTAGGGGTGACATGATAGAGGTTTACAAGTGGATGAATGGACATAACAATGGACATCTCACCGGTCGGGAGATGTCTCCCGTCCGGTGAGGGAATTGATTGATGAAGATTAAGCCACCCAAAAGGTGGTACGGGCATGAATAGCCCGTAAGTGGTGGCCCTTTTCAGCCATTACCAGTATCAATAGATGATAGTGGAGATCTGTGGAGGTGCGACTGCACCCTGCGTGACGGGAGATGTCTCCCGTGGTGAGGAAAGATTGATTGATGAAGATTAAGCCACCCAAGAGGTGGCACGGGCATGAATAGCCCGTAAGTGGTGGCCCTTTCGAGCCATTACCAGTATCAAAAGATGATACTGGAGATCTGTGGAGGCGCAACTGCACCCTGCGTGACGGGAGATGTCTCCCGGACCAAGTGTGGCATGCTGCTCAGTGATTGATTGATTGATGAAGATTAAGCCACCCAAGAGGTGGGACGGGCATGAATAGCCCGTAAGTGGTGGCCCTTTCGAGCCATTACCAGTATCAAAAGATGATACTGGAGATCTGTGAAGGCGCAACTGCACCCTGCGTGACGGGAGATGTCTCCCGGACCAAGTGTGGCCTGGTGAGGGAAGATTGATTGATTGATAAAGATTAAGCCACCCAAGAGGTGGCACGGGCATGAATAGCCCGTAAGTGGTACAATTTTTTTTTTCCCAGTGTTCTGAGGTTGCATTTAACCATCAAGCTGTTATCGTGGGGGAGGATACTGCTTCACAGTCTTTATGAGGGTGTCCAGCTGCTGGACACCTTTGTTGACCAGGAGAGTGGCTGTGTTGGTGGCTTCAGGGTGGCCACTGCATGATTCAGGAACTCTTAAAGCTCTTCTAAGGTCATTGGTTGCTTCACATTCCAGAAGATAGTGAAGTAATGGCTTTTCTGTTTCAGTTTGGCAGAAGATGCACTCTCTCTGTCGGGGTTCACCAATCTCCCAGTTGCATCTGTAACCTAGACGTAGTCTATATAGCCTAACTGCTATTTCCCTGTGGATTCCTTTTGGGATATTTAACCTTTCTAATTTGGTTGCCTGAAGATACCATGTTGCAGATGGCGAACCTTCAGCTATTCTCTGGTGCAGGTAGGCTTTGTTGAGATGTGAGAGTTTTTTGGTGATGATGTTTTTTATGTTCTCTAGGCTGGGTCGAATTGTTTTATGTATCACTGGATGACGAGTTGCCAATTTAGCAATTTCATCAGCTTTTTCATTTAATGGGATTCCAATATGGGATGGGATCCAGTTTAAAGTTATGTTGAGGCCTTTGCCTTTAGCGACTGCTCCAAGATACAAAATGATGGTAATTATTTCCACATTATCTTTCCACTGTTTTTGTCGTAGTATTTGAAGTGCAGCTTTTGAGTCTGTGTGTATGATTGCATTTTGAGTGTTTTGTGCAATCACATATGCGAATGCCTGTTGTATGGCAAACAGCTCAGTTTGGGTTGATGATACTAGTCCTCCCAGTCTCCAATATGCCTGAACGCTGGTCGTGCAAAGAGCAGCGCCAGCACTCTCATTTTCTGTGTCCACCGATCCGTCTGTGAAGATGTGGGTGGCTCCTGCTACTGCTATGCTATACATTCGCTCTTCTATTATGCGCCTTAGGATTGTCGGATCATAGGCAGCCTTTTTCATTGGGAGACTTTCTATTACTATTTTGAAAGTAGGCTCTTCCCACGGCGCGGAAGGAGTGTAATTTGGGTGTGGATGATCACCCTCTCTATCAAGAATCATGTTTTTTAAATGTAGTCTGTTTAGGACTTTTCCTGCTCTTGCAACCCAAGAGTTTCCACTGTTTTGGCCTAGTCCAACCACCAAGGCCTGCCGTACTGGGATTGGATCAGAAGAAATAATTATCTTACTGATAATTGTAGCTGTCCTTTGTGATATTCTTTCTTGTAGAGAGGGCAAACCCGTCTCCAGTCTAAGAGTTTCAAGCCTGGTCCACATGGGGGCTCCCAGTGCAGCTCTCATAGCATTGTTTTGGGCAACTTCAAGCATTTTCCACTGTTGGTGTGATAGATTTGTGAGTGCAGGTGCGGCATAATCGATCACTGATCTGACTGCCTGTACATAGTATGTGCGAAGGACTTGCAGATTGGCTCCTCCAGAAAGGGAGGTTAGCGACCTGAGGATTGCCGTCCGGGCCGCAGTTCGCTCTCTCAAGTATGTGACCTCAGCATTAAAATTCATGTGTGTGTCCAGGATGATTCCTAGATACTGATAGGTGTCGACCCATTCTATTGGTTGACCCTGTACTGTGAGTTGGATGTTGGGCTTCGCTATTTTTATGGGCATGGCCTTTGACTTTGAGGGGTTGAGTTTGATCCCAATCTGTTTTGCCTCTTTACTGATGCAGTCTAAGCATTTGGGTGCAAGGCGCGCCGCATCCCTTCCTTTTATGATGATGACAAAGTCGTCCGCGTAGTTTAGCAGCCTGCAGTGATGTGGGAGTTTCAACCTCATTATTCTTTCCATTAAACAGTTGAAGAGAAGAGGGCTAAGAATACCTCCTTGCGGTGTACCATTTTCATGTCTTTTGTACTCAGAGACTGTGCCATGAAGTTTTACTCTTGCTTCTCTGTTTATGAGACAGTTTTTGGTCCAGGAGAGCAGGTTGCCTCTGACCTCTTTGTCAATGAGGCAGCAGAGAATAGCTGGGGCGCTAGCCAGTTCAAAGGCTTTTTCGAGGTCCAGGAATATCAGCATTCCTGGTCTATCATTCAAGTGGGCTAACAGAGTTGTAATACATTCCACTGTGCCAACCCCTCTTCTATAGGCATACATATCATGGTGCAGTTTAGGCATTTTCCACTCCAGTCTGTTGAGTGCCATTCTGTCAGCCGTCTTGGCTGCACAGCTTTGGAGAGAGATGGGCCTGGGATTTGCTGGATCTTTGGGTTTTGGGATCGGCACTATGTCTGCTCTATTCCAAGCAGAAGGTCTAGTTTGAGAAGTCCAGGGTAAATTAATTAACCTTAGGTATGCAGCGTCTCCCTCTGGGCCGAGGTTTCTAATCATTTTATAGGTTATTTTGTCGGCTCCAGGGGATGTATCCTTGGAGTTTTTCTTAGCCCGATTGAGCTCATCCAGTGTGAAGGGGGCATTAGTGTCAGAGACTTCTTCACATGCTGTAAGGATTCTGTGCCACCTTTCTTCCTCTAGTCCGGTCTGTACTGCTAATACATCTGGTGGAAGTTGATTGCTGGCTGCTCTCTCTGCAAACCTGGTTGCCAGTACTTCGGCTTCCTGTTGAGGATCTTTGGGGTGTGGAGCTTTAGGTGTTTTATTCCCTTTGGCCCGGTGAATTTGCTGCCACATCTCCCCGAGAGAGGTGTGTTCATTCAGGTGTGAACACCATTCTAGCCACTTTTGTTCTTTTATTTGTCTGGTCTCTCGATGTACATGTTCCTTGACCTCACAAAGTAAGATCCTGTTGCGGTCACTTGGCTGCTTTTTGTATAGCTTTCTTGTTCTATTGAGTCTATGGTTGAGTTCTTTGACACGTTCGCAATAGTACCAATGATCTTTATGGTGTCCGGTGGACTGTTTTTTCAGTGGGATTGAGTGGTTGGCTGCACTTTGAATCGCTTTGACAAATTCTTGTTCTGCCTGATTAATGTCTTCGGGAAGATCATAGTTTCTTTGCCACTCTGAAATGAGGTTTTGAAATCGGTCCCAGTTTGCTAAAGCAAAGTTCCAGGCTTCAGATGGAGGCGGAGGTGGGGTGGGTAGGTCTAACTGAAGATCAATTTGGACCCCATAGTGGTCGCTTGTGAGTGTGGGCTCAACTGACCATGTTGCTGCATCTCTTAGGGAGGCTGAAACGAAGGTTAGGTCTAATCTGCCTCCTTGGATGTGGGTAGGTTCATTCTTGTTTAGGATTTGTATTTCTGGAAGCTGGTCCAGTAGATGTGTAATGTGTATGCCGGCTTCATTTGTTTTGTTCGAGCCCAGTGCCAATCGATGATGGGCATTAAAATCTCCACAAATGATTGTGTTTGTTGTTGTCGCGTGTCCAAATAACACAGAGAGATCCATTTCGGCTTGTGGAGACCTGTACACATTGAACACTTCAAGTTTGTCGTGTCTTAGCTCAATGGTGACTCCCATTACCTCTGTCCCTGCTCCACAATTGGGTGGGCTGGTTATGGATTTGGAGATCAGGTCACATTTTACATAGATTGCACATCCCCTGGATTGCCCATTGATCCATGGAAGGAAGAAGCCTCGATAGCCTGAGATTTTAGGTTCTAATCCGGCTCGAAGCAAGCTCTCCTGTAGTATCAGGATGTCTATGCCTTTGGTTGCTGCTATGCATTGCAAGTGTTGCAATTTAGTGCGCAGTCCTTGCGCATTCCATTGCAGGATCTTTAGAATTCTAGGTTCTTGGAATGTGCTGTTAATTCCGTGGTATCCATGGAGTCTGATGAACACGCCATGGAAGTTGCAATTGGGGTATAGGTTCTTAGTGGTCCTGAAATTGCCTCATCAATGTCGCTTTCCGACGACCTGGACTCTATCTGCTTTTTATGGGGGTGTCTCCTGCCCTGCTGTCTTGACGGTGTGGATATTACATCTTCGATTTTTTTGAGCTTGTGCTCAATTGTCTTCCGAGTCTCTGTGGTTTGCTTGATTCCATGTGAAGACAGCAGACTTTCGATTAACTCAGTGACCAAAGTTTTGAGCATTGGCCAGAGAGCGTTCAGTTCAGTGGGAGCACTATTTAATGTTGTGCAGGTTGAGGGCCTAGTGGCTTTTAGACCCTTCTCGGTGGTAACTTTGGCACTGGAATTGCTACTCCTATTGGCCCCAGTGTGCTTGCTGGATGAAATGGGAGGCCGACTGCTTTTAACATGATTCTTGTGTCCTCCATCTTTCTTTTTGTCCTGTACTGTCTTCTCACCCTTCACCATGGCCGATGGTGAAGGGCCGTGTGCCCCCTCTTCCTGAATGGGTAGACCCCACGCGGTTTTAGTGGGCATGGGAGCTGGTATTCGTTTTGGTGGGGGTTTCGGCTCCGCTGTTGGCATGGTGGGGTTCGTTTGAAGCCTTTCAGGGCATTTCAAGTTCCAGGCATGATGTGCCTTGGAACAATTTGGGCATTTTGCCTGAACAGGGTGGTTTGCCTTGAATTTATCAATACATGTTTTTGTATCATGGGGCTGGCTGCAGACTCCGCACCTCACTGGGCGTTGGCAGCCATCTTTGTGATGCCCAAATCTCTGACATCTAAAGCATCTTAGGGGTTCTGGGGTGTAAGGCCTGTGTTGGAACACCCCCCAGATTCCAAGATCAAGTTTTTCCGGAATCCGTCCTCTTACTGTGAGAAGGACTTGTCGAGTTTCTTGTTTTGTTCGTACTTGGCATCTCTCTGCTGACACCACATAGTTCAGCTTTTCGAGATGGCCAAGGGTCATATGCAAGGGATAGTGGAGGACAATGACTTTACTTATTTTATCCTCTGGTTTCAGTTCCTCACATTTTGCGTAATTTTTTTAGAATCGTAGCGGCCGACTCGTCTTTAGGCCTCAGAATGTATTCTCCTTTGAGATTAGGTTTTGCCCTGACCTGGAGCTCTTTTTCCAGGTCCACTACAGTAGCGTAGGAAGACTTACCTTCCGTGTGCTGCACTTTGAAGACCGGAAACGTAGATCTAGTCTGAGGCGCTGGGAGAGCTGGAGAAGCTGGAGAGATTAATGGGCGATGGGTCGTCATGGAGTGGCTTGTCCTGTTAGCCTTAGTCACGTGATGCCACTCGCCGTCACTTTCGGAACTGGTGTCCATTATCGATGGTCTTTTCCTACTCTGAGCAGCATTGCTGGGTCGATTATAAGTCAATTGGAATTCCATGATGAAATTTCAAATGATCACTTGTGGAGTGGTCTGGTGAGTGAAGGACGTGACGTCTGGTGTACAACTACACGTGTGTGTGTGTGTGTCGTGGTGAGGGAAGGAGGCGAAGGCAATAAATAGACAAGAGAGAGGTGAGGAGAAGCAAATCTTAGAGGAAGAAAAAGTAAGGCAAAGGTACGAAAGGTAAGGTGAAATAAAGGGGATAGTAATAGGAATAAGAACATAAGAACAAAGGAAATTGCAGAAGGCCTATTGGCCCATACGAGGCAGCTCCTATTTATAACCACCCAATAAGAAGGGGATAGTAATAGGAATAAGAAGGGGATAGTAAAAGGAATAAGCAAGGGATCGTAAGAGAAAAAAAGGGAAAGAAAAAGAAAGAAGGAAATGAAAGAAAGATAAATGGAAGGGTAAGCTTATGTTAGGTCACGTTTGTTAGAAAGTTTAGAGCATTTGAGTATATACTGTGAAAGGGAAGAGTCAACAGCCACAGAGCCAGGACTCAAGTTCATGTTTGGTACGTTGTTTATTAGAACCGATTCAAGAAGACGGCGTCTGTGTAGAAGCAGGAAAGATTATTTTGGAGGACGACCAAACAATAGGATGATTAGAATCCCTAACATGACAGAAAAGAGCATTGTTTGTGTCAGCAGACTTAACACTTCTTTTGTGTTTTTAAAGTCTGTCATTAAGTGTACGGCCAGTTTCACCAAAGTATTGGAGAGGACAAGACGAACAGAAAATAGAGTAGCAATTTCAAGGGATATTTGTTAGAGTTTGGGTGTCTAAGCATTTTCAAGTGATTTTGAAAAAGGGGTGGTAAATGAGGCTAATCTCAACCAATGAGGCGGTAGAGGTACTTGGAATCAAGGTAGAAAAAATAAACCTATTTAATATTCTAATGTATAAACTACCAGATACAACGGTGGAGGAATTCACAAAGCAGATGTACATAACAGAAAATATCCTTGATCACCAAATAGGAACGAGTATACACTAGACCTGATATTCACAAACAGCGATGAATTAATCAGAGACATTACAATCTCAGATACTACATACTCAGACAATAAGCTCATTAAAGTGCAAACTAACGTTAATAACGGAAATAGGTCCAAGAGAACAAACAAGCGAGAAAGGTTATTCAATCAATTCACTATAAACAATAAGAGGATCGACTGGGAAAAAAAGAACAAAGACTTTGCAAAAATTCAGTGGGAGACAGTCTTAAGTGACAAAACTCCTACACAGGGAAAAGCTGAACTGACAGCTGAAGCATTCAAGATCTGCTTAAAGCATGTGCTGTGAGGAGGGTCAGTAAGATGATCACTCTAGGAAGAGAACGCAAAGGACTGTACAGCAGAAGGAAAATTTACGGAAATACTTAAACAGACACGACTATCACAAAAAAATAGAAAAGAAATGTAAACAGGGGAAAATGAAGAAATAGAGCAGACGTTGAAGTGATCATACGAGTCTGAGGAAGTGGAATTGGAACAGAAAGCTATACAAAAAATATTTAATGTAACTATCAGGAGAAAGCGCCAAGCCACCACGACAAAATAGCACTGGAAAGGGATTAGGATAAAGATTTGGAATGGGACGAGGGGAAAGAATAGTGCCCAATCACTTAGACGTACACAGAGGACAACAAAGAACTTAGTAAAATTCTAAGAAGACAGTATGGGGTTATTTTTAGCACCCCACTATACAACATGAGCGTTGAAAATCCAGAAAGCAGATACGCATGCCATCTAAGCTGCAGATAATATAACTGATATTAACACGAAAACTCGGAAGACTTTGAAAGAGAAATTGACAACATGCACATGCACTAAGATCTTGGTCCTGACTCATGGAATTCAATATTCATAAAGAAATGAAAAGTACTAGTAGCACCAGTGTGAGGCGTAATATGGAGAAAGAGCCTGGATACAGGGAATATACCACTAGCACTTAAATCAGAAGATATAGCTTCTCTGCACAAGGGAGATAGTAAAGCTTTGGCAAAAAATTATAGACCAGTTTCACTAACATCACATATAATAAAAGTTTTGAAAGATTGATTAGGCATCAAATTTCCAGTTTTATGGAAAATAATGAGCAACACAACCCAGGACAACCTGGATTTAGAGCAGAAAGAGCCTGTCTGTCACAGTTACTCAACCACTATGACAAAATAACAGAAGCCTTAGAAGAAAAGCAAAATGCAGATGTTGTACATATAGACTTTGCAAAGGCATTCGACAAATGTGACCATAGAGTGATAGCCTATCAAATGATAGGAATAACGGGTAAAGTGGGGCATTGTATTTTAAACTTTCTGTCAAACAGAATGTAGAGAGTGAAGGTCAATCAAATAAGATCAAGGCCAAGTGCAGTGAAAAGCTCAGTACCCAAGGGCACAGCACTTGCCCCACTGCTATTTCTTTTTTTTCTTTTTTTTTGAGATATATACAAGAGTTGTTACATTCTTGTACCGCCACTAGTACGCGTAGCGTTTCGGGCAAGTCCTTAATCCTATGGTCCCTGGAATACGATCCCCTGCCGCGAAGAATCGTTTTTTCATCCAAGTACGCATTTTACTGTTGCGTTAAACAGAGGCTACAGTTAAGGAATTGCGCCCAGTAAATCCTCCCCGGCCAGGATACGAACCCATGACATAGCGCTCGCGGAACGCCAGGCGAGTGTCTTACCACTACACCACGGAGACTGAAGAAAGAGCAAATTTCGCATTCTTATCTCGGATATAGACAAAAAAACTAGTCTCAGTTTCGGGAAGGAGATAACGCCAATAAATAGGCAAGAGCGAGGTGAGGAACAAGGCAAAAGGTATGCAAGGTAAGGTGTAGTTAATGGGATAGTAACATGAAAAAGAACAAAGGTAACTGCAGAAGGCCCATTGGCCCATACGAATCAGCTCTCATTCATACACACACACACACCCACACACACACACACACACACACACACACACACACACACACACACACACACACACACACACTCACACACACACACACACACACACACACACACACACACCCACACACACATACACACACACACACACACACACACACACACACACACACACACACACACACACACACACACACACACACACACACACACACACACACACACACACACACACACACACACATAGGGGCCTCGTAGCCTGGTGGATAGCGCGCAGGACTCGTAATTCTGTGGCGCGGGTTCGATTCCCGCACGAGGCAGAAACAAATGGGCAAAGTTTCTTTCACCCTAAGTGCCCCTGTTACCTAGCAGTAAATAGGTCCCTGGGAGTTAGTCAGCTGTCACGGGCTTCTTCCTGGGGTGTGTGTGTGATGTGGTAAAAAAAAAAGAAAAAAAGTAGTTAGTAAACAGTTGATTGACAGTTGAGAGGCGGGCCGAAAGAGCAAAGCTCAACCCACGCAAAAACACAACTAGTAAACACACACACACACACACACACGAGCAAATGTTAAGTTATGGAAATGCGACTAGGAGATAGGAGACCAAAGGGACAGTACACAATGAAGGGGAACAGCCTACCTGTGACGACGCACGAAAGAGACCTCGGTGTGGACGTAACACCTAATCTATCTCCTGAGGCACATATAAACAGGATAACGACAGCAGCATACTCAACACTGGCAAAAGTTAGAACATCATTCAGAAACCTAAGTAAGGAGGCATTTAGGGCGCTTTACACTGCCTACATGAGGCCAGTCTTTGAGTATGCCGCCTCATCATGGAGTCCCCATCTGAAGAAGCATATAATGAAATTGGAAAAGGTTCAGAGGTGTGCAACGATACTCGTCCCAGAGCTACGAGGGATGGGGTATGAGGAGCGCCTAAGGGAACTGTGCCTTACGACACTAGAAAGAAGAAGGGAGAGGGGGGACATGATAGGAACGTATAAAATACTCAGAGGGATTAAAAGAGTGGACATAGACGAAATGTTCACACGGATTAGTAACAGAACGAGGGCACATGGATGGAAGCTTGAAACTCAGATGAGTCACAGAGATGTTAGGAAGTTTTCTTTTAGTGTGAGAGTAGTAGGAAAATGGAATGCACTTCAGGAACAGGTTGTGGAAGCAAATACTATTCATAATTTTAAAACCAGGTATGATAGGGAAATGGGACAGGAGTCATTGATGTAAACAACCGATGCTCGAAAGGCGGGATCCAAGAGTCAATGCTCGATCCTGCAGACACAACTAGGTGAGTACACACACACACACACACACACACACACACACACACACACACACACACACACACACACACACACACACACACACACACACACACACACACACACACACACAGGTAAATCTTGCCTGACTGGCTTAATAGAATTCTACGACCAGGTGACAAAGATTAAACAAGAAAGAGAGGGCTGGGCGGACTGCACTTTCTTGGATTGTCGGAAAGCCTTTGACACAGTACCGCATAAGAGGCTGGTACATAAGCTGGAGAGACAGGCAGGTGTAGCTGGTAAGGTGCTCCAGTGGATAAGGGAGTACCTAAGCAATAGGAAGCAGAGAGTCACGGTGAGGGGTGAGACCTCCGATTGGCGTGAAGTCACCAGTGGAGTCCCACAGGGCTCTGTACTCTGTACAGAGTACTCTGTACTCTGTACTTGTTTCTGATAAATGTAAATGATCTCCCGGAGGGGATCGATTCATTTCTTTCAATGTTTGCGGACGATGCCAAAATTATGAGAAAGATTAAAACAGAAGAGGACTGTTTGAGGCTTCAAGAAGACCTAGACAAGCTGGAGGAATCGTCGAACAAATGGTTGTTAGAGTTTAACCCAAACAAATGTAATGTAATGAAAATAGGTGTAGGGAGCAGGAAGCCAGATACAAGGTATCATCTGGGAGAGGAAATTCTTCAGGAGTCAGAGAAAGAAAAAGACTTGGGGGTTGATATCACGCCAGACCTGTCTCCTGCAGCACATATCAAGCGGATAACATCAGCGGCATATGCCAGGCTGGCCAACATACGAACGGCATTCAGAAACTTGTGTAAAGAATTATTCAAAACTTTGTATACCACATATGTCAGACCAATCCTGGAGTATGCAGCCCCAGCATGGAGTCCATTTCTATTCAAGGATAGGACTAAACTGGAAAAGGTTCAAAGGTTTGCCATCAGAATAGTACCCGAGCTGAAAGGTATGAGCTACGAGGAGAGACTACGGGAATTAAATCTCACTTCGCTGGAAGACAGAAGAGTTAGGGGGGACATGATTACCACATTCAAGATTCTGAAGGGAATTGATAGGGTAGATAAAGACAGGCTATTTAACACAAGGGGCACACGCAGAAGGGGACGCAGATGGAAACTGAGTGCCCAAATAAGCCACAGAGATATTAGAGAGAACTTTTTTAGTGTCAGAGTGGTTGACAAATGGAATGCATTTGGAAGTGATGTGGTGGAGACTGACTCCATACACACTTTCAAGTGTAGATATGATAGAGCTCAATAGGCTCAGGAATCTGTACACCTGTTGATTGACGGTTGAGAGGCGGGACCAAAGAGCCAGAGCTCAACCCCCGCAAACACAACTAGGTGAGTACACACACACACACACACACACACACACACACACACACACACACACACACACACACACACACACACACATATATATATATATGTGTGTATATCACGAAAATAAACACGTGATTAAGAATGTGACAATGTCAGACCACGGAGGAAAAATGAAACAGGAAATTTCCTTAAGTACTTTCGTATATTAAATACATCTTCAGAAGGTCGAAGGACCTTCTGAAGATGTATTTAATATACGAAAGTACTTAAGGAAATTTCCTGTTTCATTTTTCCTCCGTGGTCTGACATTGTCATATATATATATATATATATATATATATATATATATATATATATATATATATATATATATATATATATATATATATATATATATATAACTTCATTCAATATATACGACATATATATATATATACGATATATATATATATATATATATATATATATATATATATATATATATATATATATATATATATATATATATATATATATATATATATATATATGTCGTACCTAGTAGCCAGAATGCACTTCTCAGCCTACTATGCAAGGCCCGATTTGCTAATAAGCCAAGTTTTCCTGAATTAATATATTTTCTCTAATTTTTTTCTTATGAAATGATAAAGCTACCCATTTCATTATCAATGAGGTCATTTTTTTTATTGGAGTTAAAATTAACGTAGATATATGACCGAACCTAACCAACCCTACCTAACCTAACCTAACCTATCTTTATAGGTTAGGTTAGGTTACGTAGCCGAAAAAGTTAGGTTAGGTTAGGTTTGGTAGGTTAGGTAGTCGAAAAACAATTAATTCATGAAAACTTGGCTTGTTAGGCAAATCGGGCCTTGCATAGTAGGCTGAGAAGTGCGTTCTGGCTACTAGGTACGACATATATATATATATATATATATATATATATATATATATATATATATATATATATATATATATATATATATATATATAAATATATATATATATATATATATATGTCGTACCTAATAGCCAGAACGCACTTCTCAGCCTACTATTCAAGGCCCGATTTGCCTAATAAGCCAAGTTTTCATGAATTAATGTTTTTTCATCTACCTAACCTACCTAACCTAACCTAACCTAGCTTTTTTTGGCTACCTAACCTAACCTTACCTATAAATATAGGTTAGGTTAGGTTAGGTAGGGTTGGTTAGGTTCGGTCATATATCTACGTTAATTTTAACTCCACTAAAAAAAATTGACCTCATACATAGAGAAAAGGGTTGCTTTATCATTTCATAAGAAAAAAATTATAGTAAATATATTAATTCAGGAAAACTTGGCTTATTAGGCAAATCGGGCCTTGAATAGTAGGCTGAGAAGTGAGTTCTGGCTACTAGGTACGACATATATATATATATATATATATATATATATATATATATATATATATATATATATATATATATATATATATATATATATATATTTATATATATATATATATATATATATATATATATATATATATATATATATATATATATATATATATATATATATATATATATATATATATATATATATATATATATATATGTCGTACCTAGTAGCCAGAACGCACTTCTCAGCCTACTATGCAAGGCCCGATTTGCCTAATAAGCCAAGTTTTCCTGAAATAATATATTTTCTCTAATTTTTTTCTTATGAAATGATAAAGCTACCCATTTCATTATGTAAGAGGTCAATTTTTTTTATCGGTGTTAAAATTAACGAAGATATATGACCGAACCTAACCAACCCTACTTAACCTAACCTAACCTATCTGTATAGGTTAGGTTAGGTAGCCGAAAAAGTTAGGTTAGGTAGGTTAGGTAGTCGAAAAACAATTAATTCATGAAAACTTGGCTTATTAGGCAAATCGGGCCTTGCATAGTAGGCTGAGAAGTGCGTTCTGGCTACTAGGTACGTCATATTTTTTTATACATATATATATATATATATATATATATATATATATATATATATATATATATATATGTATAAAAAAATATGACGTACCTAGTAGCCAGAACGCACTTCTCAGCCTACTATGCAAGGCCCGATTTGCCTAATAAGCCAAGTTTTCATGAATTAATTGTTTTTCGACTACCTAACCTAACTTTTTCGGCTACCTAACCTAACCTAACCTATACAGATAGGTTAGGTTAGGTTAAGTAGGGTTGGTTAGGTTCGGTCATATATCTTCGTTAATTTTAACACCGATAAAAAAAATTGACCTCTTACATAATGAAATGGGTAGCTTTATCATTTCATAAGAAAAAAATTAGAGAAAATATATTATTTCAGGAAAACTTGGCTTATTAGGCAAATCGGGCCTTGCATAGTAGGCTGAGAAGTGCGTTCTGGCTACTAGGTACGACATATATACATTTATATATATATATATATATATATATATATATATATATATATATATATATATATATATATATATATATATATATATAAATATATATATATATATATATATATATAACAGGCTTGTTTGCATATATATATATATATATATATATATATATATATATATATATATATATATATATATATATATATATATATATATTGGTGTATACTGGCAGCAGGTTTTCTTTCAAACATGTTTCATTGAATATGACCGCATATTCTGTATTTATTATTTTCTGGTTTAGGGCATCTATCCCTCTAACTATTTTCTTAGCATCAGGGCTTAATTGAAATAGGAGTTCTCCAAAACTCATTTTCGTACTTTTAAGGTGAAGAAAAGAAGTGATTTACTATAGAGTGTATTACACTTATTTGTATAATTTGCACGACGTTTCGAACCTCCATGGTTCATTCTCAAGTGAACAGATCTTACAATACTAGTTGATTTTATACCCGCATTAGGTCAGGTGATAATACAATGAAGGTGAAAACATGGGGGGATACATAAGGGATAAACATAGGGGCTGCAGAAGGCTTATTGGCCCATACGAGGCATCTCCTATCTAAACACAAAGATTAATCCAGTGTAATTGCCAATTACACTGGATTAATCTTTCTGTATATATATATACAGAAAGACAGGTCGTCGGATGTGTGTATATATATATATATATATATATATATATATATATATATATATATATATATATATATATATATATATATATATATATATATATATATATATATATGTCGTACCTAGTAGCCAGAACGCACTTCTCAGCCTACTATGCAAGGCCCGATTTGCATAATAAGCCAAGTTTTACTGAATTAATATATTTTCTCTAATTTTTTTCTTATGACATGATAAAGCAACCCATTTCATTATGTATGAGGTCAATTTTTTTTTATTGGAGTTAATATTAAGTTAGATATATGACCGAACCTAACCAACCCTACCTAACCTAACCTAACCTATCTCTATAGGTTAGGTTAGGTTAAGTAGCCGAAAAAGTTATGTTAGGTTAGGTTAGGTAGGTTAGGTTGCCTAAAAAACATAAATTCATGAAAACTTGGCTTATTAGGCAAATTGGGCCTTGCATAGTAGGCTGAGAAGTGCGTTCTGGCTACTAGGTACGACATATATATATATATATATATATATATATATATATATATATATATATATATATATATATATATATATATATATATATATATATATATATATACACACATCCGACGACCTTGTGAAGGAAATTCTACCTGCCCACTTACATCAGCTGGCAGGTGTACATGATCCCAATTTTAAACGCTGTGCCACAGAGTGGGCCTCTCGTGCAGGCCAATCACCTCAACCACCATCCCCAAAAGCCCACAAGCAGTCCAGGTGGGATGGCCCCATTGTAGACCAAGTTGCTGCAGAGTGCCTGGGTGCTGCAACAACACAACACGACATTGCTTGCCTCACAGCAGTAGCAGCACCACATGCAGGGGATTTCCTGTTAGCAACCCCAATGTCGGCAACTGGCACGCATCTCACACCACACGCCCTCGGAATTGCTGCCCCAATCCACACCAGATATAGGTGTATTTGCGGCGAGGTGGTGGCTGACAGGTACGGCCACCATGGCCTTCTCTGCCAAAGCACAGGGGGATGGCACTCAAGGCACAATGAAGTTAACGACATCATCAAGAGGAGCCTCACCACAGCTGGATGCCCAGCTGAAAGAGAGCCCCGTTACCTAACGCCCCGTAACTCTGATGCTCTTATTGGTCGCCCGGATGGTATCACAGTGAACCCCTGGAAGAATGGCAAGCAGTTGGTATGGGACTACACGTGCGTATCAACCCTGGCTAACACCTACATTAACCTCAGTGTTGCACAACCAGGTGGCGCTGCCTCCCACAGGGAAGCAGCCAAATCCCGTAAGTATAGTGAACTGGATCACCACTACAATTTTGTCCCCATTGCTTCTGAGACACTCGGCGCCTGGGGTAAAAGTGCTACCAGTTTTTTGAAGGAACTGGGTTCTAGGCTCATTGAAATAACAAGGGACCCAAGAGCTGCAAGCTTTCTTTTCCAGCGCCTCAGTGCGGCGATACAGAGGGGAAATGCGCACTGCATCCAGGGTTCCTGCCCGCCATCTGAGGAGCTGGAGGAACTCGACAACCTATGATAACCATCTTTGTACCCATATGTAACTCTTTTTTTGTAACAAAGTTCAAAAAAGAAAATATATATGTGTACATACAAAAGAATGGGGGTGGTAGGAGAAGATAATATTAGTGTTAGTGTTCAGTGAGAAACCACAAGGTCTCCTCTGAATACTTTTTATTTTCTTCTCCGAGGCTATGGGTCCCAACATTGGCACCAGAGGTGGTACCCTCACAAACTTTATATATATATATATATATATATATATATATATATATATATATATATATATATATATATATATATATATATATATATATATATATATATATATATATATATGTCGTACCTAGTAGCCCGAACGCACTTCTCAGCCAACTATGCAAGGCCCAATTTGCCTAATAAGCCAAGTTTTCCCGAATTAATTTATTTTCTCTAATTTTGTTCTTATGAAATGATAAAGCTACCCATTTCATTATGTATGAGGTTTATTTTTTCTTATTGGAGTTAAAATTAACTTAGATATATGACCGAACCTAACCAACCTTACCTAACCTAACCTAACCTATCTTTATAGGTTAGGTTAGGTAAGGTAACCAAAAAAGTTAGGTTAGGTTAGGTTAGGTAGGTTAGGTTGTCGAAAAACAACTAATTCATGAAAACTTGGTTTATTAGGCAAATCGGGCCTTGCATAGTAGGCTGAGAAGTGCGTTCTGGCTACTAGGTACGACATATATATATATATATATATATATATATATATATATATATATATATATATATATATATATATATATATATATATATATATTACACTTATATAATTTGCACAACGTTTCGAACCTCCATGGTTCTTTCTCAAGTGAACAGATCTTACAATACTAGTTGATTTTATACCTGCACTGGGTCAGGTGATAATACAATAAAGGTGAAAACATGAGGTAGCCGAAAAATGGGGGGATACATAAAGGATAAATGTGAGGTGAAACATAGAGGCTGCAGAAGGCTTATTGGCCCATACGAGGCAGCTCCTATCTAAACACAAAGATCAATCCAGTGTAATTGGCCTATTATGTTGGACATTGTCTTCTGTGTTGGCATCGATATGTTCTTGTCTTGTCCTTAATCTCATGGTGGGTAAAGTAAATAGTTCCGTGATTTGGGTGTTCATGGTAGGTCGCTCTATTCTTATGTGAATTGCCTCAAGAATTTGTAATCTTCTTGCATCTTGAGTTTTGTCTATTATGCAGGTATTCTTGTTCAACATTTCTCTTGTTAGTAAGTCATGGGCTTGTCTCATGTGATTCCTAGGGGCACCGGATTGAAGATGGCATGTCAAACGCCTCGTCAGCTTGGTCGACGTCATACCTATGTACTTACATTGAAGGTTACATCCTTCGTGGGGGCAAGTGTACATGTATACAACGCTTGACTGCTGTAGAGGGTTCTCCGTCGGCTTCGGGCTGTTTTTGATAAGGAGTTCGGAAGTCTTCTTGGTTTTGTAGAATATTATCAGGTTTATGTTTTGGTTAGGAGTAGTGCTTTTTACGGATTATTTCTTTCATTATTCTTTCCTCTTTTATATGTTCACTGTGCATGGTTGATTTGTAATATAATTTTATTGGGGGTGTTGTGGTTTCTGTTCTAGGTTCTGAATTATACCAACGGTCCAAGTGTCTTCTTATAGCAGCGTTTATTTCCGCGTTGCTATATCCGTTGTTCACCAATACCTGAGTTACTCTTTCAAACTCTCTACTCACGTTGCTCCATTCAGAGCAGTGGGTAAGCGCTCGACGAATATAAGCATTGAGAACACTGGCTTTGTATCTTTGGGGGCACTCACTTCTACCGTTCAGGCATAATCCTATGTTGGTGGGCTTGGTATATACGTTGGTGCTTAAAGAGGTTCCTGTTTTTGCTATTAGTACATCCAGGAATGGCAGACTGTTATTTTCACTATTTTCATGTGTAAATCGGAGTACTGACTCTCTCTCTAGGTGTCTTTTTTGGTCAATTAGTTCATCTGAGTCTTTTTACTATTACGAATATGTCATCTACATAACGGCAGTATACAGTTGGTTTTTGTCTGCTGCTGAAGACCCTGTCTTCGATGGTTCCCATATAAAAATTAGCAAATAAAACTCCTAAGGGGAGCCCATTGCTACTCCGTCTATTTGTAAATACATGTCTCCTTGTGGACTGATGAAAGGGGCTTCATTTGTACATGCTTCGAGAAGACTTTTCAAGTGTGGCTCAGGTATGTCTAATTTGGGGGTGCTCTCGTCTCTGTATACTCTGTCCAGTATCATTCCTATGGTTGTGTCGACTGGGACGTTGGTAAATAGGGATTCAACGTCCAGGGAAGCGATGATTCCATCGAGCTGGGTAGATTTGATCAATTCTAGGAAATCTGCTGATGATTGTAGACTAAACTTACTTGGAGTGTATGGAGTTAGGAGTTCAATGGGTTTCTTTGCCAGGTGATAAGTTGGGGTTGGTATTTGACTGATTATAGGGCGTTGTGGGTTAACTGGTTTATGCGTCTTAACATTGCCGTAGGCATATCCTAAGCCATAGTCGCCTTGAAGCTTATTGAAATGCACACTACCTTTCTTTGCGTTGAATGCTTTAATTGTTTTGTTTACTTTCCGCTTAAGGTCTTCTACGGGGTTCCTCGTGATTCGTTGAAATTTGGAGTCGTCACTAAGGATGTCGCTAATTTTGTTCATGTATTCATGGGTAGGAATCAATACATATGCTGCTGTTTTGTCGGCTTTTCTTATTGTTACGTCTTTCAGATTTTTTAGTTGTTTCGCTGCTTCTTTGAGTCATATATATATATATATATATATATATATATATATATATATATATATATATATATATATATATATATATATATATATATATATATATATATATATATATATATATATATATATATATATATATATATATATATATATATATATATATATATATATATATATATATATATATATATATATATATATATATATTATTAAATATGACCGAAAAAGTAAGATTAATAATTCTAACACGAATTTTCTCAATCTTTCGTACATTACGCTTCACTGTTGGAGGTAAATCAAAAATCACTTCTCCAAAATTCATTTTTATTTCTAGTCTGACGCGACACGGGCGCGTTTCGTAAAACTTATTACATTTTCAAAGACATCACAAATACACAACTGATTAGAACTTGCGTTTCCCTCATTTTATATCTACATTTGAGTGAGGTGGGAAGGGTGATGTGGCATTACATTTGAGTGAGGTGGGAAGGATGATGTGGCATTAACACAAGACAGAACACTAGAGGATATTAATAGGGTATTAAAAGTATCAACACAAGACAGAACAGAAACAATGGGTATTGAATAGAAGTGTTTGTAGAAAGCCTATTGGTCCATATTTCTTGATGCTTCTATATTGGAGCGGAGTCTTGAGGTGGGTAGAATATAGTTGTGCAATAATTGGCTGTTGATTGCTGGTGTTGACTTCTTGATGTGTAGTGCCTCGCAAACGTCAAGCCGCCTGCTATCGCTGTATCTATCGATGATTTCTGTGTTGTTTACTAGGATTTCTCTGGCGATGGTTTGGTTATGGGAAGAGATTATATGTTCCTTAATGGAGCCCTGTTGTTTATGCATCGTTAAACGCCTAGAAAGAGATGTTGTTGTCTTGCCTATATACTGGGTTTTTTGGAGCTTACAGTCCCCAAGTGGGCATTTGAAGGCATAGACGACGTTAGTCTCTTTTAAAGCGTTCTGTTTCGTGTCTGGAGAGTTTCTCATGAGTAGGCTGGCCGTTTTTCTGGTTTTATAGTAAATCGTCAGTTGTATCCTCTGATTTTTGTCTGTAGGGATAACGTTTCTATTAACAATATCTTTCAGGACCCTTTCCTCTGTTTTATGAGCTGTGGAAAAGAAGTTCCTGTAAAATAGTCTAATAGGGGGTGTAGGTGTTGTGTTAGTTGTCTCTTCGGAGGTTGCATGGCTTTTCACTTTCCTTCTTATGATGTCTTCGATGAAACCATTGGAGAAGCCGTTATTGACTAGGACCTGCCTTACCCTACAGAGTTCTTCGTCGACTTGCTTCCATTCTGAGCTGTGGCTGAGAGCACGGTCGACGTATGCGTTAACAACACTCCTCTTGTACCTGTCAGGGCAGTCGCTGTTGGCATTTAGGCACATTCCTATGTTTGTTTCCTTTGTGTAGACTGCAGTGTGGAAACCTCCGCCCTTTTCCATGACTGTTACATCTAGAAAAGGCAGCTTCCCATCCTTTTCCGTCTCGTAAGTGAAACGCAGCACGGAACTCTGCTCAAATGCCTCCTTCAGCTCCTGCAGATGTCTGACATCAGGTACCTGTGTAAAAATGTCGTCAACATACCTGCAGTATATGGCCGGTTTCAAGTTCATGTCGACTAAGACTTTTTGCTCGATGGTACCCATGTAGAAGTTTGCAAACAGGACACCTAGGGGAGAACCCATGGCGACCCCATCTACTTGCTTATACATGTGCCCATCCGGGCTCAAGAAGGGTGCCTCTTTAGTACAAGCTTGGAGTAGTTTCCTCAGAATACTTTCTGGCATGTCAAGAGGAGTACAGGCTGGATCACGATACACTCTGTCGGCTATCATTCCGATTGTCTCGTCCACAGGTACGTTGGTAAACAGCGATTCCACGTCCAACGAGGCTCTTATCCCTGTGGCCCGTGCGCCCCGCAGTAAGTCCACAAATTCCTTTGGAGACTTCAGGCTGAAGGCGCAAGGAACATAAGGAGTCAGCAGGCCGTTGAGTCGCTTCGCCAATCTGTACGTGGGTGTGGGTATCTGGCTAATGATTGGCCGAAGTGGGTTTCCAGGCTTGTGCGTCTTGACATTTCCATACGCATATCCAGGTTTATATTCCCCAATGATCTTTGGCAGGTGGAGTCCGGATTTCTTGGCGTTCACAGTTTCGATCAGTTTGTTGACCTTTGCTTTTAATTCGGCTGTAGTGTCCTTCGTTACCCTTTGGAACTTAGTTTGGTCAGAGAGTATGATGTTCATTTTCGCCAGATATTCGTCTTTTTTAAGAATGACATATATTGGCGACTTGTCACCTCTCCTGACAACTATCTCCTTGTTCTCACGAAGGCTTTTAGCTGCCGCTCTAAGCTCGGGGGACAGTATGGTGCTTCTGTAGTTGCCTCGATTCTTTCCTCCTTCTGCAATAAGTTCTGCTTGTAAGGTATCTTTGGTAGTGACCTTCTTTTGTGTCTCGAGGTCGAATATGTCGTCCAACAGAATTTCCAACTCTACTTTCCGGGCCATTTCACTCGGTCTGGACATAACATGACAGTTTATGCCCAGATTTAGGAGAGTGACTTGGTCCTCAGTGAGGTTAATTCCTGCAAGGTTCAGGAAGCCATCTCTTGGTCGTGGAATTGCCATAGGTCCTCCATATAATGTTGTTAGTTTCTTGATAATCCTTGTTTCAGTGCTGAGGTGATGTTGGTCTGTGAGGATGTCGAGGTGTTGTTCAATGCGGGTACGGATACTATGGTCGATGTTGCTATTTCTCCACTCGTTTGTAGCATGAAGTAGTTGCGTTTTGTTGTCTTTGATTTCATTCTCTGGCGATAAAATATCGCCAGGATCTGATTCGTGATCAGATATACAAGGCATATACAAACAAATATACAAACAAATACATATACAAACCCAAATGGTCTGATGTTCCCATCAGAAAATTGGGATGATCAATATATACAAGTTACCTGATGTTTCCATCACTGAAATATAAAAAAAACTGTTAAAAATGAAATGAAAATATGAGAAAATATAAAAAAATAAACTATTCCCATGAAATGAACGGTTTGGTAAACAACACAGCTCAATGCCAATGCAATTCACACAAAATAATTAAATCAAAATGAAAATAAAACAAAATCTATGAAAATTCAATTTATCAAAGCAATCAGAAACATTGAAATGGAATTATAACACGATTAGTATAGATTGTGTGATCCTCTTACATGCAACAGGTGATGCTGTTTTTCAAGCAAAAGCATAGTTTTACCTGTCACAGGTGTGGCATCTATACTTATACTTACGAAATGAACGGTATGGTAAACAACACAGCTCAATTCCAACACAATATCAAACATAATAATTAAATAAAAAATAAAATAAGTAGATATCTATAAAAATAACATTTATCAATGCAATGGGAAACATTGAAATGGAATTCGTGACAAATTTAATATAGCGTGCATATTACTATTATGTGCAACAGATGGCGCTGTTTCTCAAAAACGCATGTTTTTACCTGTCACAGGGGTGGCATCTATATGGTAGTTATATAAAAAGACGCTACTATTAGAATGCAATGTTGTGTCCAAATTTTAAACCAATCGGTTAAAAATTTTCGGAGATTACAGCGTGTGTTGCTTTTACGTCCAACAGATGGCGCCGTTTAAAAAAAAAATATTTTTTTCCTGTCACAGGGGAGGCATGTATATAGTAGATTTACAAAAAAAAAGCGCCTATTCGAATGCAACGTTGTGTCAAAATTTAAAAGCAATCGGTAAAGAGGTTTCGAAGATTTCCCCTCACATGAAAAACACATGGGAAAACTTAGTTTTTCAGAAAAAGCATGTTTTTTTTACCATCACAGACGTAACATCTATAAAGTATGTATATACAAATCTGCTCGCATGCGAATGGAGCGTTGTGTGAAAACTTCAGAGCAATCGGTGAAGGAATTTCAGAGATTAGCGATTATGCACAAACAAACATTTCCATTTATACATACATACATATATATATATATATATATATATATATATATATATATATATATATATATATATATATATATATATATATATATATATATATATATATATATATATATATATATATATATATATATATGTCGTACCTAGTAGCCAGAACGCACTTCTCAGCCTACTATGCAAGGCCCGATTTGCCTAATAAGCCCAGTTTTCCAGAATTAATATATTTACTCAATGTTTTTCTTATGAAATGATAAAGCAACCCATTTCATTATGTATGAGGTCAATTTTTTTTTTATTGGAGTTAAAATTAACGTAGATATATGACCGAACCTAACCAACCCTACCTAACCTAACCTAACCTATCTTTATAGGGTAGGTTAAGTTAGGTAGCGGAAAAAGTGAG
The DNA here is from genome assembly GCF_040958095.1 of Procambarus clarkii. NCBI lineage: Eukaryota > Metazoa > Arthropoda > Malacostraca > Decapoda > Cambaridae > Procambarus > Procambarus clarkii. The sequence continues at coordinate 6,910,392 of NC_091216.1, forward strand.
GTTAGGTTAGGTAGGTTAGGTAGTCGAAAAAACATTAATTCATGAAAACTTGGCTTATTAGGCAACTCGGGCCTTGCATAGTAGGCTGAGAAGTGCATTCTGGCTACTAGGTACGACATATATATATATATATATATATATATATATATATATATATATATATATATATATATATATATATATATATATATATATATATATATATATATATATGACTGAACACTTATATATTCCGTATATAAAACATACTCCCAGTTGCTCAAGGGGGTATGGGTTCGAGTCACTTCTGGGGTGTGAGTTTTCAGTCGCATATAGTCCTGGGGACCATTAAGGCTTGTTCGCATTTGTGTTCCTCACCTGTGCCCCAAAGAATGAGGTGACTTGGTGAAATGCTATGCCCAAGATTACCATCCGAGTTGCCGGCAGGGAAGTGGCTCAAATAGCCTCGGCTATCACTTCCTTTTGTACGGCCATGATGGTCAAGCAGATTAAGGCGCCCTGTAGTTACCAGTTGCGTTGCTCCTGGGAGTATGGGTTCGAGTCACTTCTGGGGTGTGAGTTTTCAGTCGCATATAGTCCTGGGGACCATTCAGGCTTGTTCGCATTTGTGTTCCTCACGTGTGCCCCAAAGAATGAGGTGATTTGGTGAAATGCTATGCCCAAGATTACCATCCGAGTTGCCGGCGGGGAAGTGGCTCAAATAGCCTCGGCTATCACTTCCTTTTGTCCGGCCGTGATGGTCAAGCGGATTAAGGCGCCCTGTAGTTACCAGTTGCGTTGCTCCTGGGAGTATGGGTTCGAGTCACTTCTGGGGTGTGAGTTTTCAGTCGCATATAGTCCTGGGGACCATTCAGGCTTGTTCGCATTTGTGTTCCTCACGTGTGCCCCAAATAATGAGGTGATTTGGCGAAATGCTATGCCCAATATTACCATCCGAGTTGCCGGCAGGGAAGTGACTCAAATAGCCTCGGCTATCACTTCCTTTAGTCCGGCAGTGATGGTCAAGCGGATTAAGGCGCCCTGTAGCTACCAGTTGCGTTGCTCCTGGGAGTATGGGTTCGAGTCACTTCTGGGGTGTGAGTTTTCAGTCGCATATAGTCCTGGGGACCATTCAGGCTTGTTCGCATTTGTGTTCCTCACGTGTGCCCCAAAGAATGAGGTGATTTGGTGAAATGCTATGCCCAAGATTACCATCCGAGTTGCCGGCGGGGAAGTGGCTCAAATAGCCTCGGCTATCACTTCCTTTTGTCCAGCCGTGATGGTTAAGCGGATTAAGGCACCCTGTAGTTACCAGTTGCGTTGCTCCTGGGAGTATGGGTTCGAGTCACTTCTGGGGTGTGAGTTTTCAGTCGCATATAGTCCTGGGGACCATTCAGGCTTGTTCGCATATATATATATATATATATATATATATATATATATATATATATATATATATATATATATATATATATATATATATATGTATATATATATATATATATATATATATATATATATATATATATATATATAAATATATATGTCGTACCTAGTAGCCAGAATGCACTTCTCAGTCTACTATGCAAGGCCCGATTTGCCTAATAAGCCAAGTTTTCATGAATTAATATATTTTCTCATTTTTTTTTCTTATGAAATGATAAAGCTACCCATTTCAATATGTATGAGGTCAATTTTTTTTATTGGAGTTAAAATTAACGTAGATATATGACCGAACCTAACCAACCCTACATAACCTAACCTAACCTATCTTAATAGGCTAGGTTAGGTTAGGTAGCCAAAAAAGTTAGGTTAGGTTAGGTTAGGTAGGTTAGGTAGTCGAAAAAACATAAATTCATGAAAACTTGGCTTATTAGGCAAATCGTGCCCTGCATAGTAGGCTGAGAAGTGCGTTCTGGCTACTAGGTACGACATATATATATATATATATATATATATATATATATATATATATATATATATATATATATATATATATATATATATATATATATATATATATATATATATATATATATACCCTTAAAAAGAAGGGGGGAGGAATCAGACCCATTGCCGTTGGTAATACCCTTCGCCGCCTAGTTGCAAGGGCTGCTGTCAGAAGTATCCGAACGGAAGCAGCCACCATGCTGCAACCCAACCAGCTGGGGTTTGGAGTCCCCCAAGGCTGTGAAGCAGCGGCTCATGCTGCACGAGCCTACATTAGCTCTCTTACTGAAGACCAGGCAGTAGTAAAATTAGATTTTAAAAACGCTTTCAACTCGGTCAACAGGGAAGCAATCCTCACTGCAGTCCAGGAACATTGCCCAAGCATTCTCCCGTTTGTGTCAGCAGGCTACAGCAAAGACTCAACCCTCCTGTTTGGCAAACATGAAGTCACCTCAGCAGAGGGAATTCAACAGGGTGACCCACTTGCACCGTTCCTCTTTTGCATAGCGGTTCGAGAAATTACAACCAGACTGTCCAGCGAGCTCAACATCTGGTTCCTGGATGATGGCACTCTGGCAGGCACACAAGATTCCCTGCTAGAAGACTTACAGCTGGTGAAGACACGGGGGGAGTCCATGGGTCTCGTTCTTAGCCCCTCCAAGTGCGAAATTATTGCATCTAGTGAAGTAATCATTAGAGCAGTGAAATCAGTTCTACCAGAAGCCTCAGTCGTTAAACCTACCGACAGCACACTACTCGGAGCACCTCTGGGCCACAATGCCATTGCTGCAGTCCTTGACGAAAAGTTTAGAGACCTAAAGAGGATGGAAGAGAGAATTGGGGACTTGGACTCCCACGATGCCCTCTACCTTCTCACAAAGTGCCTTACCCTGCCCAGGCTAACATACTTCTTAAGGTGTGCACCAACTTTTGGCAACCCACTTCTAAATCAATATGATGAGCTCCTCAGGTCAATATTCAGGAAGGCGCTCAACCTAGATTTAGATGACAGTCAGTGGGACCAAGCAACACTACCAGTGAGATTTGGAGGGATAGGCATACGAAAGGCAACTGAGGTAGCACTTCCAGCATTCTTATCCTCATGTACAGCAGCCAACGAATTGGTAGGGCAGATCCTACCAGAGCGTATGAGAGAGACAGCGGGAACTCATGATCAAACGTTCATCGAAGCAGCCAGACAATGGGACACCATTGCACACCCTCAACCCCGACCACAAGTCCCAAAAGACCACAAGCAGGCCCACTGGGATAGCCCCATAATGGAAAAGACTGTCACAGCAATGATTGACAACGCTGATGCTGAAAACAAAGCCCGCCTCCTAGCGGTAACAGCACCCCACGCCGGGGATTTTTTATTTGCTGTGCCCAATGCAGCCCTGGGAACTCGCCTCAGTCATGACGCTCTCCGCATTGGAGTTGCCCTTCGCCTTGCCGCCCCCATCCTCACCGAACATAGGTGCATCTGCGGAACTGCGATGGCAGACCAATATGGTCGTCATGGTCTGGTATGTCGTAAATCACAGGGTAAAATTGCAAGACATGAAGAAGTCAACGACATCATCAAGAGGAGCCTCGCCACAGCCCGCTGCCCGGCACAAAGAGAACCACACTTATCCAGACCTAACGACCCTCAGAAGCGCCCTGATGGGGTCACCTTGCTACCTTGGAAGGATGGTAAGCAAGTGGTATGGGACTACACGTGCGCTGCCACACTGGCCAGTACCTACCTCCACTACAGCACACGTGAAAGCGGTGGTGCTGCTTCTTTCAGGGAATCGCAGAAAATTATTAAATACAGAGGTCTAGCACACTGCTACAGCTTTGTTCCGATCGGCTCGGAGACCCTCGGTTCGTGGGGAAAATGTGCATTGAAGTTCCTGAAGGAATTGGGGGACAAATTGATCAGCGCTACAAAAGACCAGAGAGCAAAAAGTTTCTTGTTCCAGCGCCTCAGTGTTGCGATTCAGAGGGGAAATGCCTGTTGCGTCTTGGGCACTAGTCCAACTTCAGAGGAATTCGAAGAAGTGTTTGACTTGCAACAATGATCGAACCCGTCTGTGACATTCATCAATGTTTCCCATTGTTGTGTTCTTCAAGAGATCCATAACATTTAAGCACCTTTTTGCATTATTATATTTGTATCAACCCATGTATATCTTGTAACCATCAAATGCATAATAAAGCACAAAAAATATTCAAGGAAGGGGGTGGTAGGAGAAAAGCACACAGAAACTGTATTGGAGGGAATCTAAACATTCCCTCTAATGCGTTATGCGTGGTTTCCTCCGAGGCTATGGGTCCCCCTTCTTCCAGCTAGAGGTGGTACTCCCTTCCTATTTAAAAAAAAAAAAAAAAAAAAAAAAATATATATATATATATATATATATATATATATATATATATATATATATATATATATATATATATATATATATATATATATATATATATATATATATATATATATATATATATATATATATATATATATAATATATATTAGTATATTTTGGTAGCAGTCTTTCCTGTAGACATATATTATTAAATATGACCGAAAAAGTAAGATTAATAATTCTAACACGAATTTTCTCGATCTTTCGTACGTTTCTTTTCACTGTTGGTGGTAATTCAAAAATCAATTCTCCAAAATTCATTTTTATTTCTAGTCTGACGCGACACTTGAGCGCATTTCGTAAAACTTATTACATTTTCAAAGACTTTAGCTTACACATACACAACTGAATTGAACTTACACAATGTCGATTTGTTTATATCTACATTTGAGTGAGGTGGATGGGGTGAGGTGGTATTAATAGGGTATTAAATTCCTAAACACAAGACAGAACACGAAACAATGGGTATTGAATGGAAGTGATTTGTAGAAAGCCTATTGGTCCATATTTCTTGATGCTTCTATATTGGAGCGGAGTCTTGAGGTGGGTAGAATATAGTTGTGCATTAATTGGCTGTTGATTGCTGGTGTTGACTTCTTGATGTGTAGAGCCTCGCAGACGTCAAGCCGCCTGCTATCGCTGTATCTATCGATGATTTCTGTGTTGTTTACTAGGATTTCTCTGGCGATGGTTTGGTTGTGGGAAGAGATTATATGTTCCTTAATGGAGCCCTGTTGCTTATGCATCGTTAAACGCCTAGAAAGAGATGTTGTTGTCTTGCCTATATACTGTTTTTTTTGGAGCTTACAGTCCCCAAGAGGGCATTTGAAGGCATAGATGACGTTGGTCTCTTTTAAAGCGTTCTGCTTTGTGTCTGGAGAGTTTCTCATGAGTAGGTTGGCCGTTTTTCTGGTTTTATAGTAAATCGTCAGTTGTATCCTCTGATTTTTGTCTGTAGGGATAACGTTGTTAATAGAAACGTTACCCCTACACACAAAAATCAGAGGATACAACTGACGATTTACTATAAAACCAGAAAATATATATATATATATATATATATATATATATATATATATATATATATATATATATATATATATATATATATATATATATATATATATATATATATATATATATGTCGTACCTCGTAGCCAGAACGCACTTGTCAGCCTACTATGCAAGGCCCGATTTGCCTAGTAAGCCAAGTTTTCCTGAATTAATATACTTTCTCAATTTTTTTTCATATGAAATGATAAAGCTACCCATTTCATTATGTATGAGGTCAATTTTTTTTTATTGGAGTTCAAATTAACGTAGATATATGAACGAACCTAACCAACCCTACCTAACCTAACCTAACCTATCTTTATAGGTTAGGTTAGGTTAGGTAGCCGAAAAAGTTAGGTTAGGTTAGGTAGTCGAAAAACAATTAATTCATGAAAACTTGGCTTATTAGGCAAATCGGGCCTTGCATAATAGGCTGAGAAGTGCGTTCCGGCTATTAGGTACGACATATATATATATATATATATATATATATATATATATATATATATATATATATATATATATATATATATATATATATATATATATATAGGGAGAGGGAGAGGCCTAGGGGACGGACGTGTGGCGGAGGAGCTGCTGCCTTCTCAGCCATTACCCTGAGACATCTTGGCCTCACCGTACCAAGACTCAACCATATTCACTGTGAATACACCAAGCAGACGTGGGAGTGGCCGGAAGTGCCTACGGTGTACCATCTATGTGAAAACTTATCAAAACAGGTGGGTTGGCAGTGTGGAGTCATGGAGGCTGGAGTGAGGGGCCAGGATGGACCCTGCAGGCCTCCCATAGTGAGGGGAGGTGGGGGGTGAGTGAGGGGTGTTGTGTGGTCAGGAGAGAGAGGTGGGGGTTACGCGTGTGCCAAACAGTGTTTTGTGTTTTTCTTTTTTGAAAGTTTTGTTGAACAAGTTACGTTGTCAGCGATAATTGGCGCAACATATCTATCATATTGTGAGTACATCACACGTGCAGTGAGTCAGATTACAAGTGTGTGATTCATTCATTATTGTGCAGTGATATACGGGGAATTATACCAGTGTTAGTGTCGCCCTGACGCCGGCCCCCACCCAGCCCCCAGGCCGGGAAGTACCTGCTCTCCCCCTCCTACCCACCCCACCACGTCGCCTCCCCACCCACGAGGCCACCTTGCCACCCGCCCATAGAAGCCGGGAGGCTCCCATGTGTGTCTACGCTACCCACCCACCCAATGTATACCCACATATTGTGTAGTGGGTGTATACCCACACTTTGTATAGAGGTGGTATATGTATTACCACTCACCTGAGTAGTAAGTGCCACGGCCAGCTGATCACCCCCCCAGCCTCCAACCGCCGCCCACCCTCCAGTCTCCACCCGCCGTCCACCTTCCCGCCCAGCGCCCGCCCAGCGCCAGCCCAGCGCCCGCCCATGTCGCAGCTCCCAACAGATAGCCAGGCTTCTCCAAGCCAAGATGAGCCATCAAACAGGGGTAGACAAGGTAGATGTCAGACGTGTGACCGGGTATGCTATATCCGGTTGAGTGACGATAATGTGCGCAGTCATTACCACAACGGAGCCAGGTGTTTGGGTTCTGGGCGCCCTCCCAGGGAGAAAGAACACCAATCAACAGCCCACACCGCCCGTAAGGCAAAACACCTCCCAGACCTTCATTCCCACAGAAAATTTATTAGAAGCTATCAAAGCAACATCGGCCAGAACCTTGCAACACATCCCTAAAGCAGCCCGCCCCCATGCAGCAGCCAAATTATCTGCCCTCCTGAGAAAGGTCAACGACTCTCCTGGAACGACCCAAGCATGGCACAACCTCCTAATGTTTGGCAACATATGTCTAGCCACCCCTGCAAGGAGAGACAAAACCTTAGCTGCCTCAGTCATCAAAGCTATAAATGATTTTCCCAGGGAGGACAACCAGGTGCGCCTTCCCACTCGCGCGAGAAACACCCACGGCAGGAAGAGCAACAGTGGCATATCCGAGACATCAAAAATCAGAACATCAGTCACCAAGAAAATAGAAGAAGGAAACACTATTGGCGCAATACGAGTCATCACCAGTGAGGACTCAATTGCCGACAGAGATGCCGCAACAGCTCAAGCCCTAAGGGAGAAACACCCACCCAGGGCTCCGCGTGAGGACGACATTGTACAAGTGGGGGCTACCGGAGCAGACCCTCTCTGGGTGGCTGAATCTGTGGTCCATAAAGCAGCCATGTCCTTCCCTACAGGATCAGCAGGTGGGTTCACAGGACTAAAACCCAACCACCTCAAGCAAATGCTCAACCCTGCACTGGGTGACATTGCAAAGAACCTCTTGGTGGAACTAACCAGATTCACCAACACATGTCTAGCTGGCAACATACCAGCGTCCATAAGACCTATCTTTTTTGGAGCATCTCTCTGTGCTCTAAAGAAAAAGGATGGAGGGATCAGGCCAATAGCTGTGGGCAATTCTCTCCGGCGTCTCGTCGCAAAGGCAGCTGCAAGAACAGTTAGTGATGCAGCGGCCAACATGCTGAAGCCAAAACAGCTCGGGTTTGGCATTCCACAAGGGTGTGAGGCGGCAGCCCATGCAGCTCGAGCCTTCATCGCCAACATCACAGACGAAAAGGCCCTTATCAAGCTAGATTTAAAAAATGCGTTCAATTTGGTGCGGAGGGATGCTGTACTCCGTGCGGTTCATAGTCATTTCCCTTCCCTCTACCCTTTTGTACATTCATGCTACAGTATGGATCTTAAGCTACTTTTTGGCGAACATGAAATTGACTCGCGAGAAGGCGTCCAACAGGGTGACCCCCTCGCTCCTCTCCTTTTCTGCTTAGTCATCAAACAAGTCACAGAGGTCCTGTCCAGCGAGCTTAACATCTGGTTCTTGGATGATGGTACCCTAGCTGGTTCCCAAGACTCCCTCCTGGAGGACATCAGAAAAATCCAGGAGCAAGGTGCAGTTTTAGGCCTCACCCTGAACCCTTCTAAATGTGAAATAATATGTTCCAACCAGGGCATCGTAGAGAGAATAGAGGGTCTTCTGCCAAATATCCATAAAACTAAACCTGAAGACAGCACACTCCTAGGAGCTCCCCTGGGGTTGAAAGCCATCGATGAGGTCCTTGATAAGAAAATCGCCGACCTTAAGAGGATGGATGGGAGGATTGAGGATATTGATGCTCATGATGCACTCTACCTCATCACCAGATGTCTATCCCTCCCCAGGTTAACCTACTTTCTGAGGTGTTCACCATCTTACAGTAGCCAAAAACTAAGTGAGTATGACCGGTTACTGAAATCAATGCTAGAAAAAGCCCTTAACCTCTCTCTCGATGACCTACAGTGGAAACAAGCCTCTCTTCCCGTAAGACTTGGGGGCCTCGGAGTTCGAACAGCAACGCAAATCGCTGTTCCAGCCTTCCTGTCCTCCTTATCAGCATCCGACGACCTTGTGAAGGAAATTCTACCTGCCCACTTACATCAGCTGGCAGGTGTACATGATCCCAATTTTACACGCTGTGCCACAGAGTGGGCCTCTCGTGCAGGCCAATCACCTCAACCACCATCCCCAAAATCCCACAAGCAATCCAGCTGGGATGGTCCCATTGTAGACCAAGTTGCTGCAGAGTGCCTGGGTGCTGCAACAACACAACACGACATTGCTCGCCTCACAGCAGTAGCAGCACCACATGCAGGGGATTTCCTGTTAGCAACCCCAATGTCGGCAACTGGCACGCGTCTCACACCACACGCCCTCCGAATTGCTGTGGCCCTCCGCCTTGCTGCCCCAATCCACACCAGATATAGGTGTATTTGCGGCGAGGTGGTGGCTGACAGGTACGGTCACCATGGCCTACTCTGCCAAAGCACAGGGGGATGGCACTCGAGGCACAGCGAAGTTAACGACATCATCAAGAGGAGCCTCACCACAGCTGGATGCCCAGCTGAAAGAGAGCCCCGTTACCTAACGCCCCGTAACTCTGATGCTCTTATTGGTCGCCCAGATGGTATCACAGTGAACCCCTGGAAGAATGGCAAGCAGTTGGTATGGGACTACACGTGCGTATCAACCCTGGCTAACACCTACATTAACCTCAGTGTTGCACAACCAGGTGGCGCTGCCACCCACAGGGAAGCAGCCAAATCCCGTAAGTATAGAGAACTGGATCACCACTACAATTTTGTCCCCATTGCTTCTGAGACGCTCGGCGCCTGGGGTAAAAGTGCTACCAGTTTTTTGAAGGAACTGGGTTCTAGGCTCATTGAAACAACAAGGGACCCGAGAGCTGCAAGCTTTCTTTTCCAGCGCCTCAGTGTGGCGATACAGAGGGGAAATGCGCACTGCATCCAGGGTTCCTGCCCGCCATCTGAGGAGCTGGAGGAACTCGACAACCTATGACAACCATCTTTGTAACCTATATGTAACTCCTTTTTTGTAACAAAGTTCAAATAAAGTAAATATATATGTGTACATACAAAAGAATGGGGGTGGTAGGAGAAGATAATATTAGTGTTCAGTGAGAAACCACAAGGTCTCCTCTGAATACTTTTTATTTTCTTCTCCGAGGCTATGGGTCCCCACATTGGCACCAGAGGTGGTACCCTCGAAAAAAAAAAAAAAAAAAAATATATATATATATATATATATATATATATATATATATATATATATATATATATATATATATATATATATATATATATACATGTATATATATATATATATATAATATATATATATATATATATATATATATATATATATATATATATGTCGTACCTAGTAGCCAGAACGCACTTTTCGGCCTACTATTCAAGGCCCGATTTGCCTAATAAGCCAAGTTTTCCTGAAATAATATATTTTCTCTAATTTTTTTCTTATGAAATGATAAAGCTACCCATTTCATTATGTATGAGGTCAATTTTTTTTTATTAGAGTTAAAATTAACGTAGATATATGACCGAACCTAACCAACCCTACCTAACCTAACCTAACCTATCTTTATAGGTTAGGTTAGGTTAGGTAGCGGAAAAAGTTAGGTTAGGTTAGGTTAGGTAGGTTAGGTTGCCGAAAAACAATTAATTCATGAAAACTTGGCTTATTAGGCAAATCGGGCCTTGAATAGTAGGCTGAGAAGTGCGTTCTGGCTACTAGGTACGACATATATATATATATATATATATATATATATATATATATATATATATATATATATATATGTCGTACCTAGTAGCCAGAACGCACTTCTCAGCCTACTATGCATGGCCCAATTTGCCTAATAAGCCAAGTTTTCCTGAATTAATAAATTTTCTCTAAATTTTTTCTTATGAAATGATAAAGCTTCCCATTTCATTATGTATGAGGTCATTTTTTTTTTATTGGAGTTAAAATTAACGTAGATATATGACCGAACCTAACCAACCCTACCTAACCTAACCTAACCTATCTTTATAGGTTAGGTTAGGTTAGGTAGCAGAAAAAATTAGGTTAGGTTAGGTTAGGTAGGTTAGGTAGTTGAAAAACCATTATTTCATGAAAACTTGGCTTATTAGGCAAATCCCGCCTTGCATATTAGGCTGAGAAGTGCGTTCTGGCTACTAGGTATGACATATATATATATATATATATATATATATATATATATATATATATATATATATATATATATATATATATATATATATATATATATATTGTGACGATAATCTCCTTCAAGAGAGATTGAGCCTGCTCTTCCCTCCTAAGTACGTCCCTATAACAACAATAACAACTAATATAGAAGATATATCCAACAAGTACAACACCAAGGTTTGCCAGAGAGCAAACATATTCAGCACCAGGAACACCTGCTCCACCTCCGCCACTCAAACCAGCGAACTACCTGTCCGTCGCCTGCACGTCGCTGATTGGCTGGTGCCGTCGCACCTGCTCCCTCCACCCGCCACACTACCTGATGTCTAGGCCACCACGACCTACAGCCCTCAGAATATCCCATGATTTCCACAAGTTAACACGTCTCAGTGGTAGACTAAGCCCTGGCTTACGTGTACTAAGAGAAGTGGCAGCTTAAAGCCAATATTCCTGCACTCATATTTCTCCTTGTATATTATTCACTTGTATTAACGTAACTTTTCATTTTGCCAGTGATTATTCTTAATATTTTGTTTGATTGATTTTATGTTACAATTTTTATGTCCATTTTATTCATGTTTTGCTTTCCTAACGTAATTAAAATCTCATTGTTAAATTTACTTGTGTTTTGTGTGTCTTCCCATTACCTTACCACAGACGAAAGTTCCAGATTTTCTCTTTTTGTTTCTTAATGTGACGAGGCCATACCCCTAGCTTTTGAAACAGCCGAACACCAACGCGTTACCGTCACAATATATATATATATATATATATATATATATATATATATATATATATATATGTCGTACCTAGTAGCCAGAACGCACTTATCAGCCTACAATGCAAGGCCCGATTTGCCTAATAAGCCAAGTTTTCATGAATTAATATGTTTTCTCTAGTTTTTTTCTTACGAAATGATAAAGCTACCCATTTCATTATGTTTGAGGTCAATTTTTTTTAATGTAGTTAAAATTAACGTAGATATATGACCGAACCTAACCAACCCTACCTAACCTAACCTAACCTATATTCATAGGTTAGGTTCGGTTAGGTAGCAGAAAAAGTTAGGTTAGGTTAGGTTAGGTAGGTTAGGTAGTCGAAAAAACATTAATTCATGAAAACTTGGCTTATTAGGCAAATCGGGCCTTGAATAGTAGGCTGATAATTACGTTCTGGCTATTAGGTACGACATATATATATATATATATATATATATATATATATATATATATATATATATATGTCGTACCTAGTAGCCAGAACTCACTTCTCAGCCTACTATTCAAGGCCCGATTTGCATAATAAGCCAAGTTTTCCTGAATTAATTTATTTACTATAATTTTTTTCTTATGAAATGATAAAGCTACCCTTTTCACTATGTATGAGGTCAATTTTTTTTTATCGGAGTTAAAATTAAGGTAGATATATGACCGAACCTAACCAACCCTACCTAACCTAACCTAACCTATATATATAGGTAAGGTTAGGTTAGGTAGCCAAAAAAAGCTAGGTTAGGTTAGGTTAGGTAGACGAAAAAACATTAATTCATGAAAACTTGGCTTATTAGGCAAATCGGGCCTTGCATAGTAGGCTGAAAAGTGAGTTCTGGCTACTAGGTACGACATATATATATATATATATATATATATATATATATATATATATATATATATATATATATATATATATATATATATATATATATATATGTCGTACCTAGTAGCCAGAACTCACTTCTCAGCCTACAATGCAAGGCCCGATTTGCCTAATAAGCCAAGTTTTCCTGAATTAAAATATTTTCTCTAATTTTTTTCATATGAAATGATAAAGCTACCCATTTCATTATGTATGAGGTCAATGTTTTTTTATTGGAGTTAAAATTAACGTAGATATATGACTGAACCTAACCAACTCTACCTAACCTAACCTAACCTATCTTTATAGGGTAGGTTTGGTTAGGTAGCCGAAAAAGTTAGGTTAGGTTATGTTAGGTAGGTTAGGTAGTCGAAAAACAAATAATTCATGAAAACTTGGCTTATTAGGCAAATTTGGCCTTCCATAGTAGGCTGAGAAGTGCGTTCTGGCTACTAGGTACGACATATATATATATATATATATATATATATATATATATATATATATGTCGTACCTAGTAGCCAGAACTCACTTTTTGGCCTACTATTCAAGGCCCGATTTGCCTAATAAGCCAAGTTTTCCTGAATTCATATATTTTTTCTATTTTTTTTCTTATGAAATGATAAAGCTACCCATTTCATTATGTATGAGGTCAATTTTTTTTTATTGGAGTTAAAATTAACGTAGATATATGACCGAACCTAACCAACCCTACCTAACCTAACCTAACCTATCTTTATAGGTTAGGTTTGGTTAAGTAGCTGAAAAAGTTAGGTTAGGTTAGGTTAGGTAGGTTAGGTAGTCGAAAAACAATTAATTCATGAAAACTTGGCTTATTAGGCAAATCGGACCTTGCATAGTAGGCTGAGAAGTGCGTTCTGGCTACTAGGTACGACATATATATATATATATATATATGTCGTACCTAGTAGCCAGAACTCACTTTTCAGCCTACTATTCAAGGCCCGATTTGCCTAATAAGCCAAGTTTTCCTGAATTAATATATTTACTATAATTTTTTTCTTATGAAATGATAAAGCAACCCTTTTCTCTATGTATGAGGTCAATTTTATTTTATTGGAGTTAAAATTAACGTAGATATATGACCGAACCTAACCAACCCTACCTAACCTAACCTAACCTATATTTATAGGTAAGGTTAGGTTAGGTAGCCAAAAAAAGCTAGGTTAGGTTAGGTTAGGTAGGTTAGGTAGACGAGAAAACATTAATTCATGAAAACTTGGCTTATTAGGCAAATCGGGCCTTGAATAGTAATCTGAGAAGTGCGTTCTGGCTATTAGGTACGACATATATATATATATATATATATATATATATATATATATATATATATATATATATATATATATATATATATATATATATATATATATATATATATATATATATATATATATATATGCAATTTGACGATCACAAAACACTGATCATTTTATGCGGAAAATCCACAGAGAAATATGAAATGAGTTGAACGTTTCGGCTTGTTAAAGCCTCAAAAGGCTTTAACAAGCCGAAACGTTCACCTCATTTCATATTTCTCTGTGGATTTTACGCATATATATATATATATATATATATATATATATATATATATATATATATATATATATATATATATATATATATATATATATATATATATATATATATATACATATTTGTATACATACACATATACATACACATATACATACATAAAAGCATACATACATGCACACACATACACATATACATGTGTTACATACAATACACACAATAAACACACACACATACACATATACATGTGTTACATACAATACACACAATAAACACACACACACGCGCGCACACACACACACACACACACACACACACACACACACACACACACACACACACACACACACACACACACACACACACACACACAGAAGTGAAAGGGAAGGTACTCCGTTGGATACAGGAGTACCTAATTAACAAGAGACAACGAGTCAGTGTGAGGGGTGAGGTCTCAGATTGGCGAGACGTTACGAGTGGAGTACCGCAGGGGTCAGTCCTTGGACCTATACTGTTTCTGATATATGTAAATGATCTTCCAGAGGGTATAGAATCGTTTTTCTCAATGTTTGCCGATGATGCAAAAATTATGAGGAGGATTGAAACTGAGGACGATAGTAGGAGGCTACAAGATGACCTAGACAGACTGAGTGAATGGTCCAACAAATGGCTGTTGAAGTTCAACCCGAGTAAATGCAAAGTAATGAAACTAGGTGGTGGAAATAGGAGGCCAAACACAGGATACAGAATAGGAGATGAAGTACTTAATGAAACGAACAGAGAGAAAGATCTAGGAGTTGATATCACACCAAACCTGTCTCCTGAAGCCCACATAAAAAGAATAATGTCTTCGGCATATGCGAGGCTGGCTAACATCAGAACAGTGTTCAGGAACCTGTGTAAGGAATCATTCAGAATCTTGTACACCACATATGTAAGACCAATCCTGGAGTATGCGGCCCCAGCATGGAGCCCGTACCTTGTGAAGCACAAGACGAAGCTGGAAAAAGTCCAAAGGTATGCCACTAGACTAGTCCCAGAACTAAGAGGCATGAGTTACGAGGAAAGGCTGCGGGAAATGCACCTTACGACACTGGAAGACTGAAGAGTAATGGGAGACATGATCACAACCTACAAAATCCTCAGAGGAATCGACCGGGTAAACAAGGATAAACTATTCAACACTGGTGGGATGCGAACAAGGGGACACAGGTGGAAACTGAGTACCCACATGAGCCACAGAGACGTTAGAAGGAACTTTTTCAGTGTCAGAGTAGTTAACGGATGGAATGCATTAGGCAGTGATGTGGTGGAGGCTGACTCCATACACAGTTTTAAATGTAGATATGATAGAGCCCAGTAGGCTCAGGAATCTGTACACCAGTTGATTGACAGTTGAGAGGCGGGACCAAAGAGCCAAAGCTCAATCCCGCAAGCACAAATAGGTGAGTACAAATTGGTGAGTACAGGTCAAGCGGGATGGTACGACAACAGAACATAGCTGGAGGAGAGGGACTGGATGAGTTACATATGGAGATGATTGCTAAGGCATGGAAGGAAATCAGTAGGGAATTGAAGGACCATATGGTTCATATCAAATTTTTGCACAACTTTGCATTCGGATAGGTACGTGTTTTTATATACCTACTATATAAATGCCTCACCTGTGACAGGAAAAACATGCGTTTTTTTAAAAACAGTGCCATCTGTTTAACGTAAGAGCAACATACACTGTAATCTTCGAAAGTTCTTCCCTGATTGCTTCGAAATTTTGACTCAACGTTGCATTCGAATATGCGCATGTTTTTATATACCTACTATATAGATGCAACACCTGTGACAGGTAAAAACATGTTTTTTTAAAACAGTGCCATCTGTTGCTCACTAGAGCAACATATGCTATACTAAATATGTTACGATTCCATTTCAATGTTTCTGATTGCATTGATAAATTGAAATTTCATCGATTTCGATTTATTTTCATTTTGATTTGATTATTTTGTGTGACATTGCCTTGGAACTGAGCTGTGTTGTTTTCCATACCGTTCATTTCATGGGTATAGTTTATTTTTTAATCTTTTCATTGTTTTTCATATGGTTTTTAACTGTTCTTATTTTTCAATAATGGGAACATGAGATCATATGATGTTCCCAATTTTCTGAAGGGAATACCAGATCATTTGAGAATGCATCAGACAAGGGAGTGGAAGAATGGTGGGGTGGACAAGGGGACGGGAGTAAGGACAACGTGGGGACAGGGGAGGGGGTAATGGTGGGGAGGACGAGGGGACGGGGGAGTTGGGGATGGTGGGGATGAGGGGATGGGCTAGTGGGAGAATGGTAGGGGGGAGGACTAGGGAATTACTGAGTGGGGAATGGTGGGGAGGACGAGGGCACGGTGGAATGGAGAATGGATGGGAGGACGAGAGGGACAGAGGAGTTGGGAATAGTTGAGAGGACGAGGGGACGGGGGAGGGGGAAATGGTTGGGAGGAATGGAGGAGAGGGGAAGGTTGCTGTGGCTCAGCAGCACACATGGGTAGCTGAACCACAGCAATGCGTGGCTGGGTACAGCTTGTTAAGTTAATAAAGATAAATAATTGGCGTAGTTTTTACAAATAAATTTCAGAAAATGGATAAATGAATACTTTGTAATAAATAATTTGTAAATAACAAAATAAATTTGTAAATACCTATATAATTTGTAAATAACTGAATATTTTGTAACTAAATAATTTGAAAACTAAATAATTTGAAAACTAAAAAATTTGTAATTAACTAAAAAAATTATGAATTGTAATAAATAAATTTATAAATACCTAAATAATTTGTAACTAAATAATTTGCATTTAAATGAATATGTAAATAGCTAAATATTTTGTAAATAACTAAATAATTTGTAACTAAACACTTTGCAGACTAAATAATTTGTAACTAAATAATATGCAAACTGAATAATTTGTAACTAAATAATTTGCAAACTAAATAATATGTAACTAAGTTTTTTGCTGTTGAAAATACATAACAACGTACAAGTTACTGAATGACAGAAAGAATTGTATATTTGGTTTAAGAAGCAAACAGATAACATGTAAGAGAATATGATGAACACAAAGCACATGCAGGGAAAATGAATTGATCTTGCAGAGAACAAGAAAACATAAAAAGAATATACATAGTATACGAAGAATAAACAAAGAACTTGTGTAGAACATGCTAAAAATGTAAAGAGAACACACAAATATGGAATGAATATGTTAAAAGTCTAGATATGTTGTGTATTTACACTTAGGTATTGACAAAATAAAGTAAGAAGATTATTGGTAATAGTTGTTTTTTACAAGAAACATTACTCCACGAGGCTTCGTCTCATGGAACAGTTAGAAGCAGAACATTATAGAGTTATAGATGTAGAATGGGTAAAATGAGATATTTGAACATAAATTCAATTTCTTGAGGGGCAAAGTTGATAGAAGGATGGTATGCTTTTGGCAGATAGTGTGAGAGGAAGGAGTAGGGGTTGGGAGGGGAAAGATATGGGGGCAGAGAGCTGAGGGGTGATGGGGGTGGCGGATAATCGAGTGGATCGGCGATAGTGAGATGATTAGGGAGGAGGCGAGTGTGTGGCAGGAGGATATGGAGGGAGAGATAAAAGCATGTTATGACAGATTAACAATACCTGGGGTGTTTATTTACATTCTGTTATGATCCCAGGTAGCCGAAAAACGAGTCTCCCCTTTGAGAATTATTCTATCAGGCCTGAACTGACTAAGAGGCCAAAGAAATACAGACATGAAGATTCATATATAAAGTAATTGGGTGAATTTGATAAACAATTTAAGAATATGGGCAGTGAGTCAGGATATAGATAAATGACTGGTTATGAGATGTGGAGAGTATGCTGGAGGGGTGAGGCTCGCTTGAGAAGAGCTTGAGCCACTTGAGCTGAAGAAATCGTGAGGGGAGGGCGTGCTACGTTTAGAGAGGAACCCCTGTTTGATATACCTTCAAGAGGAAGGAAGTGGACAGACGTCTCGACTGAGGAATAAGTTAGGAGGCGTGCCAGCTCAAGTCAGGAATTGCAGAAGTTGTTGAGGGGACAGTTAGAGCGGTTCTGTGGGTAGCCTGAGGCGCCCTGAGTGCCGCCGCCCCGTCAGAGAGCGCCCTGAAGGAGATCTTATTGTGGTTTGTCTGGGGAAGGAGTTGCTGAGAACTTCGAAGCCAGCAGAGAGGGAGTAGTTGATGAGACTCCAAGGCTGTTGAAGGAGTAGTGTACTCTGAGGAAGAGTAGCCCCATAGTGAAGAGTAGGACCTCGAGCTGTGAGGAGAAGCAATGAAGAGGAGTGTCACGTGCTTCCGTAATGTCAGTGGTGAAACACCAGTACTGTTCGAGGAAACTTCATGGTGTAGCAGCCAGGAGAGCTGTGGAGGACCCTGGTAGAAGTGGTGAAGCACCATTGTTGCTCAAGGAAGACTTCATGGTGTAGCAGCTTGGAAGAGCTGCAGAGGATCCTGGTAGATAAACCCAGAAGAACCTGAAGATCTTAGGGTAGTGAATTTCCAGATGTGGAAGAGAAGTTTTTATTGATTACTTGTAGGGAGTTGGTAGAGTGTCTGGTTGTTATTAGCGTGCAAGACGCAGTGAAAGGTGAGTGATTGGTTACCATTTTTGTGCAAAGGAGTACTTATACTGAAGTCAGTGATGGACTACCATTCTTGTGCCAAGGAATATTTATACTGAAGTATAGAGTTACAACCGTAGTCTGGATTACCTGCAGAGACATACATATGTGTTCTAGGACTGATAGGGTGATTGATTGATCACCCTATAATTGTTGTTTATCAAGGAATATGTATGTTGATGTTCATAGAATTATAGCCATAGGCCTGCAGATATTTATATGTTCCAAAGTTGATAGCGCCATATCATATTGTACTGCATGATTTACCCACTTGGTGAGGCTGATTGTGCAACATTGTCTTATAAGACTTGACCTACTTGATGAGGTTGGTAGTATTAGGTGGTGAGTCAAGAGTTAGGATTCCACTTGATAAGCAGATGATAGAGTCCTGGTGGTATTGGGGTGCAACTTGACTACAGTAGTATAGAGTGTTGGAGATATATTATTATACGTATATATGTATTGTCAATGTGCCTTGTCCAGTAAATGTATTCAAATTTGCCGGTGTTTGCCCGGCAAATTTTGCCTGGCAAACCCCGGTGTTTGCCCCTAGTGAGGCTTCCCAGAAAGAAGGTAAAAGAGAGAGAGAGAGAAAGAACCAAGAGCCACAGCTGTGGACAGGGTAGACCGGAATAATAATAAGTCAAAGGGGATTGAGATCATGCCACATAAGGGGGAGTCACGGGCGGCTCGAGTGGGTGTGTGCACGTGACAACGAGGCTAGTGCTGGAGCCGCATCCCTTAAACGTAGTGTGACGCTGAGCCCCACTCCAAGTGCCAGAAGCACCCAGGGTGATCTCCTGGTAAGAAGTAAGCACTCTACCGAGTTTTGGGTTGGTTGTCCGAAAGGAAGGACATCAACAACGACAACGTCGTAATAATACATACATATGAACGTACGTATGTATGCACACACATGTATTAAAGCGGGGCTACAGCTCATGTTTACCTACAATGATAGAGGCACCTGGCTTCTGGAAAGAGTATGTACTTATGATCAGGGATTAATGTTTACATTGATAAATGCGAGGTTTGAGAGCTAACTCATTTGTTAAGAAATAACTAAGTTGCTGAACACTGAACTAAGGTGGAGGACGTGAGCCAGAGCTTGGTAACTATCTCATTTGTTCTTAATGAGTTTGAAATATCTATATTTTAAATCATAAGGCAATTTAACTGCTAATAGCAAAAATACAAGAGTGAATTAAGGCGAGAGACATGAGCTGAAACTCGGTGACACTGTTTACTTTCCTTACTAAGTCACCTGTTTTAAATTTGGCGGGAATTGAACTGTTAATAGGGAAGTTATAGGAAAGATCTAAGGCGGAGTACAGGTTACCTACCTTACCTACCTTGAGGTGCTTCCGGGGCTTAGCGTCCCCGCGGCCCGGTCATCGACCAGGCCTCCTGGATGCCAGACTGATCAACCAGGCTGTTGGACGCGGCTGCTCGCAGCCTGACGTATGAGTCACAGCCTGATTGATCAGGTAACTTTGGAGGTGCTTATCCAGTTCTCTCTTGAACACTGTGAGGGGTTTGCCAGTTATGTCCTTTATGTGTAGCGGAAACGTATTGAACAGTCTTGGGCCTCTGATGTTGATAGAGTTCTCTCTCAGAGTACCTGTTGCACCTCTGCTTTTCAATAGGGGTATTCTGCACATCCTGCCATGTCTTCTGGTCTCATGTGATGTTATTTCTGTGTGCAGGTTTGGGACCAGCTCCTCTAATATTTTCCACGTGTAAATTATTATGTATCTCTCCCGCCTGCGCTCAAGGGAGTACAGATTTAGGCTCTTTAGTCGATCACAATAGTTTAGATGTTTTACTGAGTGAATTCTAGCAGTGAAGGATCTCTGCACGCTCTCCAGGTGAGCAATTTCTCCAGCTTTGAAAGGGGCTGTCATTGTGCAGCAGTACTCCACTCTAGAGAGCACAAGCGTTTTGAAAAGTATCATCATCGGTATAGCATCTCTTGTGTGAAAAGTTCTTGTTATCCAACCTGTCATTTTTCTTGCAGTTGTGACGGCTACTTTATTGTGTTCTTTAGAGGTAAGGTCTTCCGACATGAGTACACCCAGAACCTTTACATTGCCTTTTCGTTCTATGTTATGATTTGACTGAGTTTTGTACGTGGTTTCCGTTTTTATATTTTCAACTTTTCCATAGCGCATGAGCTGGAACTTATCTTCATTAAACACCATATTATTTTCTGTAGCCTATAGAAAGACCTGATCTACATCTGATTGGAGGTTTGCCGTGTCCTCTATGTTGCCTACTCTCATGAAGATCCTAGTGTCATCTGCAAAGGATGATACAGTGCTATAGGTTGTGTTCTTGTCTATGTCCGATATGAGGATGAGAAAAAGTACTGGAGCAAGCACAGTACCCTGGGGCACTGAGCTCTTCACGGTTGATGGGCTGGATTTTATTTTGTTGACTATTACACATTGGGTTCTGTTAGTCAGAAAATTGTAGATCCATCTGCCTATTTTTCCGGTAATTCCTTTTGAACGCATTTTATGTGCAATAACACCATGGTCACATTTATCAAAAGCATTTGCGAAATCTGTGTAAATTACATCCGTGTTTTGTTTGTCTTCCATAGCATCTAATGCCATATCATAGTGGTCCAGCAACTGCGACAGGCAAGAGCGCCCTGTTCTGAAACCATGTTGTCCGGGGTTATGGAGATGCTGTGATTCCATGTATTTTGTGATCTTACTTCTTAGCACTCTCTCAAAATAGTTTTTGATGTGCGATGTTAGTACTATCGGTCTGTAATTTTTTGCCTCTGCATTATTTCCTCCTTTATGAAGTGGTGCTATCTCTGCTGTTTTTAGTATATCAGGGATAACGCCAGTATCTAGGCTTTGTCTCCACAGAATGTGGAGGGCCTGCGATAGTGTTTTTTTACAGTTCTTGATGAATATGGAGTTCCAAGAATCCGGGCCTGGTGTAGAGTGCATAGGCATACTGTTTATGGCTTCTTCAAAGTCCAGTGGGGAGAGGATGACGTCTGATATATGATTTGATGTTGGTATCATATCCATGAAAAATTCATTTGGGTTATCAATCTTTAGTGTGTTTAATGGCTCGCTGGAAACAGAGTCATACTGCTTCCTCAGTAGCTCGCTCATTTCTTTGTTGTCATCGGTGAAAGTTCCATCTCCCTTTCGCAGGGGCCCGAGACTAGATGTGGTTTTTGATCTTGATTTTGCATAGGAGAAAAAATATTTCGTATTTCTCTCTATTTCACTGATGGCCTTTTGCTCTCTTTGCCTCTCCTGGGTTTTGTATGATTCTTGTAGCTTGAGTTCAATTGTTTCTATTTCTCTACCTAACCTTCTTCGCCGTTCTTGAGATAGGGTGCGACTCTCAAGTTGTTCCGCGATTTGTTTCTTCGCCTATATAGGGAACGACGTTCCCGTTCCACTCTGCATATCTTCTTCTTTTTTCTTAGTGGTATGCTGTTTGAACATATTTATAGTGCTAGTGAGCTTATATTTTTTTCAGGCTCTTGTTCAGGTTTGCATTTTCTAGCTGATCTTCCCAGTTTATTTCTGTGAAGTCCTGGTTTATTTGCTCCCAGTTTATCTGTTTATTATTGAAGTTGAATTTGCTGAAATCTCCTCCACCGGGAATCGGGACTGGTTTTGAAGGTCTATTCCCCACCCATGGTTGTCATAACTTCAATTAAGTTGTGATCTGAGTAACAGGTATTTGTAATCATTATGTTCCTGATCAATTCATCACTATTAGTGAAAATGAGGTCCAGCGTGTTCTCCTTCCTAGTTGGTTCTACTATTTGCTGGTTTAAGGCAAACCTGTCGCACATCCGTAGCAGGTCATTTGCATGTGCCTGTTCATTTAGGCTACTTCCTGGTATTCTTTCTGATATTACTGTATTAGCCAGGTGCTTCCATTTCAGGTGCCGTAGGTTGAAGTCCCCAAGCAGGATGATGTTCGGAGCTGGATTTGTGAGGTTTTCCAAGCAGTGTTCTATTTTCATTAATTGGTCTTTAAACTGCCTCTGGTGACTTATATACAAGGAAAATAACTACATTTAGGATCTCTATTTTGATTATCAGCACTTCCACCATATCATTTGAGGTGTTTAGCAGCTCAGTACAGATGAGTGTGTCTTTGATGTAGAGGCTGACCCCACCCTGAAGCCGGTGTTTCCTATCACATCTGAAAAGATTGTACTCTGAGATCCATGTTTCCCCATCATGGTAGTCCTTTGTGTGGGTTTCTGTTGGGCTGCAAACACTGCATTTGCCTCATGAAGGAGACCATTATAAAGTGAACTTTGTTGGATTTGCGTGTTTTTATACTCTGGATATTGGCAAATGTAAATGATGTTATCGTGTTAGTGGAAGTGCTGGAAGCCTTACTTGGTGTTAATATCTGAGGCTCTGGTAATGAGGCCCCTGTGTTTGTGTCCTCTCTAGCATTTGACCGAGTTGGTGGTAGAGTCTGGTCATTTTTAGCCATTCTTCTTCTCCTCTTGCTAAAAAATTATCTCGGTCGATGGAGTAGTGGCTGTTTTCATAGTGGCGGCCTGTCGGTTTTATTCGCCTGGTACCTCTTATATGAAAAGCTGGACATTCAGCATTGAAGCACTCTTTCCTGTCCAAAGAGTTCTTGCAAATTTCTGGGTGAAAAAATTCACAGCTTTTGGTACATTTACCTGTATTGAGGAGGCTTCTGCACGTTCTAGGGTGATCGTATTTGCATGTTCCATTTGTTCTTCCCGATATCCCATGTTTACAAGTTGCCCATTTGTAATACCAACAAATTTTGGGGCCTTGTTTTGTTTGTGCTCCTTTGCCAGAGACCGCACTCTGCTGCGGCGTCCCCGACACTGTGCTCTGCTCCGGGGCCTGCGAAACCGCGTTCTGCTCCGGTGCCATCAACACCGTGCTCTGCTCCGGTGCCCGCGACACCGCACTTTGCTCCGGCGCCATTGACACCGCGCTCTTCTCAGGCGCCCCCGACTCCCCGCTCTGCTCAGGCGTCCCCGACTCCCCGCTCTGCTCAGGCGTCTCCGACTCCCCGCTCTGCTCAGGCGTCCCCGACTCCCCGCTCTGCTCAGGCGTCCCCGACTCCCTGCTCTGCTCAGGTGTCCCCGACTCCCTGCTCTGCCCAGGCGCCGCTGCCACCGAGCTCTGTGCCGCATCTGGTTGTACCTTGGTGTCATGTACAGTTTGTTTGAAGACATTAGAAATTGCTATGCAGGCATTTATTAGTGATTCTTTGTTTTCGGCGGGAGTTTTATCCAGGATTTCCATCATCTTCAAAAAAGTTACATCATCCTTTTTGCAGAGTCAGTACACAAAGTGGTCACTGGGACCATTTCTCCTTGAATTATTAGTCATGTTGGCACATTTTTTGTGTATGGCTGCTGAACAGAGTTGGCATTGAAAGCTCTGTTGGTAATCTACGTTCATGTTGCATTCTATGCACGTTTTTATCAAAGCCATTTTTGTTGAACACTTCTGTTCAGTGGTGGTGGTCTTACAAGGTCTTACAATGTGGGGTGTTGACCGTTAGGGGTTGACCGTGGGTGTTGACCGTGGGTGTTTACCAACTTGAGACAGGCCTGGAGGAGGCTGTATGGACGGGCAGTGTTGCTACCACGTGTCGCACTCTTAATTTGTTTTGTTCACTTGTTAGATTACATTACTTGCATTTTCCCACTAGTTATCTTACAGTAGAGGCGTCTAGTTTCTGTGTCTAGGCACTAGTTACCTTAGTACGTTACAATATTTGGAAGAATACACACACAGTGGGTACTGGGGTGGGCCTACCTCCAAATGGCCCTTGTTTACACACACACGACGGACTTATTTTGTGTATAAATTGTTCACTTGATATTAAGATATGTTATCTTATTTTTTTTATAATAGACACACGTTTTGCATAGAAAGCTTATCACTATGTGCACTGATTTCTTGATTTTTCAATAGCGAGGGATGTGATTTAATGACGACTTGGCAACTATTGCCTAAGGACACCTGGCACCACGTGGGCAGGCGTTGACTACATACGAATTTCACTTATTTTTCCTTGAACATAAACGGTCGGATGGTAATCACTATGATATATTGTTTAATATGTTGAGACACACTTTAAAAGTTATCTGACTGTGTTTAGTTCCTGTATCACTGAAATATCCCTAGATATATATTGTTTTCCGCGGAGCTCGCACCGCGTGGCCCTTCCCCTCTCACACCCAGAACGGTCACCCCAGGAGCCACAGCTCCCCTCTCACACCCAGAACGGTCACCCCAGGAGCCAGAGCTCCCCTCTCACACCCAGAACGGTCACCCCAGGAGCCAGAGCTCCCCTCTCACACCCAAAACGGTCACCCCAGGAGCCACAGCTCCCCTCTCACACCCAGAACGGTCACCCCAGGAGCCAGAGCTCTATAACTGCCTTGATCTTATTTACTACATCCGAAATATGAGAAAACGAAATTACAAAAGTAATTGAGCTTGTCACTTACTTTATCTTACTTTACTATGCCTGAAATATGTGTCTTTTAAATCTTGGGTAAATATGTTAATAGCGAAGTAATAAGAGTGAACTAAGGCGAGGGACTAGAGCTGGAGCTCGGTAACTAACTTTTCCTTATTTACTACGTCCGAAATACAGCGGGTTTAAATTCCGCAAAAATTATGCTAATAGTAGCAGAGTTACAGGGATAAACTAAGGCGGAGGACAGAAGACTGAGCTCGGTAACTCTGTTTTCTTCTCTTTCTGTGTCTGAAATATAACTGCTTAAATTTGAGGGAAATTGATCTGTTAATAACGAAATTGCACTTATAAATGAATAGAGCCGGGTTGAAGAACTTACATTTGATACTGGGAGTTACCTAATAAACTCCTAATAAACATATTCTCTGAAAATGGACTTCCTCAGACCTTAACTTTACTCTTACATGTATATTTTATACATAAGAATTCCTTAACATTGCAGAGAGTATTTTTTCCTATAAGATTTCCTAAAGATAGCAGAGGGTATATTTTCTCCATAAGAATTCTTTATGACCATGGTGGGGAATTGGGACTCTACCAAAATTTCACCCGAAAACAGGTGTTAACTTAACGCAAATATTTTCTGGATTTCTCTTCTACCCTTTTTTAAAGTTACAGTTTAGCGCAAATATTTCTCCAACTATAATTTCACCCGACAATAAGTGGCAACTTAGCAGCAATATTTCAAGATCTGACCCTGGGATCCCCTTAAAGGTAATGGCTTTGCAACGATATTTTCCTAAAACAAAATATTGCCTTCATTCCTACTACGTATCTTCCCACCTCACACCCTCCTTACTCCCCTTGAATCTCACCCCTTCACCTCATTCCTCTTTCACTTAATTTCAGACATATTTACCACAAGAAATAATAAATCATTCAATAAGCCCTATTTTCATTCTTACTCAGAGGTCTAAGGGGTAGAAATATTACAGTCATGCTCTGTGTTCTTTGCATGCTCTTACACATTCTCTATATTTCTTTATACCAAAATGTGCAATTGTTTCAGTTACATCTTTGCTTACTCTTGTCATGTTCACTGAATGTTCACAGCATGTTCTCAGCTAGGTCAATACATGTTATCTGTGTTCTTCAAAGGCTATTTCATCAACCCATTCCCTTTCAAAAAACGTCGATTTCGTTCATATGCGCACTAAGGCTAAAAAATTATTTATATGATATTTAATAAAATAAAGCATCATAACACACTTATTAATATTTGTGTGAAATTTTGCCCGCCAGGTGGTAATCACCAATCCTAGAAGGCACCAACTGCATATCCACTTTGTGCATCCTCTTTACTACTACTCTTATTCACTGCACGTCGGACAGGTGCTTGTATTTCCTAATCCCTGCATTATCCACTAAATATGTGTTATTCTTATCAGTACTGGTTGCGCACGTTTTTTTTTCTAAATTTGTATAAAATAAATTTCTTAACATATTGAAAAGAAATTTTCACGAGGCCGATACCACATAATAGGAGATTTGTTTAACAGTTTGCACTATATTTCGGATTTGGACAAATATTTGTGTGCACCTGACCCCTAAAAATTAACAGTTTTCATGACGGTTTTAAGCCTTAGGAGAACATGCTTTTCACCTAACCTACCAAAGGACCCAAAACTTGCTGTTTTGGATTCATTTCATTTGAAAAATTAAATTTCATATTCTAGTACAGCAATTTTTAGCCGTACGAGCGAAAAGCGATGTAATTTGTAAGAGGATGGGTTGCTTACATATTCTCCTTATATTTTAGAACAAAATGTATAGATGTTTCTTTAACATCTTTATGCAGTAACTAGTTCATTGTTATGTATGAACAACTCACATTTCTGTTTTTTGTATCACCAAATAAGATTTGGAAAATTTATTTATTTATTTATTTATTTATTTATTTATTTATTTATTTATTTATTTATTTATTTATATACAAGAAGGTACATTGGGTTTGTGAGAATACATAGCATAGTATTTACAATCTTATAAAGCCACTAGCACACGCAGCGTTTCGGGCAGGTCCTTAATCTAACAGATAATTTTAAGTAGGTAAATTCTATCAGAATTAATAAAAAGATAATAGATACATTGCAAGAAAAAAAATTAGATGTAAGAGATTAGTAAGTATATTAAAGCACATTGGTATATTAAAGCTCTGATTGATTACATTGACAGCTTGAGCGGTAATTTAAACAAGTTTAATAGGCACCATATAGCAGATTAATAGCACATATAAGAAGACAGCAATGATCACAATGGTAAAGATGTTTGGATTGGGTACATGAAGATTGGGAGATTGGGTAGCAATAGATACAGTGCAATTTTAAAGCAACAAGGTAAAAAACTATGAAGATGAAATTAGGTACTTTTTAGTTTTGTTTTTGAATGACGCAAAAGTTGGACAGCTTTTTAATTCATTAGGGAGTGAGTTCCAAAGACTGGGTCCCTTTATTTGCATAGAGTGTTTACACAGATTAAGTTTGACTCTGGGGATATCAAACAGATATTTATTTCTGATGTGATAATGGGTCCTATTACATCTGTCCAGGGAGAGTTTCAGAGCAGGATTTACATTTAAGAACAGGGTTTTGTAAATGTAGTTGACACAAGAGAATTTGTGGTGTGAGATTATGCTTAGCATGTTTAGGGAGTTAAACAAGGGGGCTGAGTGTTGTCTGAAAGCAGAATTTGTTATTATTCTGATAGCAGATTTTTGCTGGGTGATGATGAACTTGAGGTGGTTTACAGTGGTGGAACCCCATGCACAGTACCATAATAAAGATAGGGATAGATTAGTGCATAATATAGAGAGATGAGAGCAGAGTTAGGTACATAATATCTGTTTTTGGAGAGTATACCAATTGTTTTAGAGAATTTCTTAGTTATGTGTTGTATGTGGGTGCTGAAGTTGATTCTCTTGTCTAGAAATAGGCCAAGAAACTTTCCATCATTTTTATTGCTAATGTTTACATTGTCAATCTGAAGCTGAATTGCATTTGTTATATTTTTTCCAAATTGGATGTAGTAGGTCTTTTCTATGTTATGTGTTAGTTTGTTGGTTGACATCCATAAGTGGACTTTTTTTAGTTCATTATTAACAACATTATTTAGTGTATGTGGGTTTGGGTTAGAGTAGATGAGGGTAGTATCATCAGCAAACAATATAGGTTTCAGAATGTTAGAGACATTAGGCAGATCATTGATGTATATAAGAAATAGGAGAGGTCCCAAGATGCTGCCCTGTGGCACTCCAACGGAACACTCCATTAAGGAACATATAATCTCTTCCCATAACCAAACCATCGCCAGAGAAATCCTAGTAAACAACACAGAAATCATCGATAGATACAGCGATAGCAGGCGGCTTGACGTTTGCGAGGCACTACACATCAAGAAGTCAACACCAGCAATCAACAGCCAATTATTGCACAACTATATTCTACCCACCTCAAGACTCCGCTCCAATATAGAAGCATCAAGAAATATGGACCAATAGGCTTTCTACAAACACTTCTATTCAATATCCATTGTTTCGTGTTCTGTCTTGTGTTGATACTTTTAATACCCTATTAATATCCTCTAATGCCACATCATCCTTCCCACCTCACTCAAATGTAATGCCACATCACCCTTCCCACCTCACTCAAATGTAGATATAAAATCAGGGAAACGCAAGTTCTAATCAGTTGTGTATTTGTGAAGTCTTTGAAAATGTAATAAGTTTTACGAAACGCGCCCGTGTCGCGTCAGACTAGAAATAAAAATGAATTTTGGAGAAGTGATTTTTGATTTACCTCCAACAGTGAAGCATAATGTACGAAAGATTGAGAAAATTCGTGTTAGAATTATTAATCTTACTTTTTCGGTCATATTTAATAAAATATATATATATATATATATATATATATATATATATATATATATATATATATATATATATATATATATATATATATATATATATATATATATATATATATATATATATATATATATATATGTCGTACCTAGTAGCCAGAACTCACTTTTTGGCGTACTATGCAAGGCCCGATTTGCCTAATAAGCCAAGTTTTCCTGAATTAATATATTTTTTCTAATTTTTTTCTTATGAAATGATAAAGCTACCCATTTCATTATGTATGAGGTCAATTTTTTTTTATTGGAGTTAAAATTAACGTAGATATATGACCGAACCTAACCAACCCTACCTAACCTAACCTAACCTATCTTTATAGGTTAGGTTTGGTTAGGTAGCTCAAAAAGGTAGGTTAGGTTAGGTTAGGTAGGTTAGGTAGTCGAAAAACAATTAATTCATGAAAACTTGGCTTATTAGGCAAATCGGGCCTTGCATAATAGGCTGAGAAGTGAGTTCTGGCTACTAGGTACGACATATATATATATATATATATATATATATATATATATATATATATATATATATATATATATATATATATATATATATATATATATATATATATATATATATATATATATATATATATATTGGTGTATACTGGCAGCAGGTTTTCTTTCAAACATGTTTCATTGAATATGACCGCATATTCTGTATTTATTATTTTCTGGTTTAGGGCTTCTATCCCTCTAACTATTTTCTTAGCATCAGGGCTTAATTGAAATAGGAGTTCTCCAAAACTCATTTTAGTACTTTTAAGGTGAAGAAAAGAAGTGAATTACTATAGAGTGTATTACACTTATTTGTATAATTTGCACGACGTTTCGAACCTCCATGGTTCATTCTCAAGTGAACAGATCTTTACAATACTAGTTGATTTTATACCCGCATTAGGTCAGGTGATAATACAATGAAGGTGAAAACACGGGGGGATACATAAGGGATAAACATAGGGGCTGCAGAAGGCTTATTGGCCCATTCGAGGCATCTCCTATCTAAACACAAAGATTAATCCGGTGTAATTGGCCTGTTATGTTGGACATTGTCTTCTGTGTTGGCATCGATATGTTCTTGTCTTGTCCTTACTCTCATGGTGGGTAGAGTAAATAGGTGAAGTCACCTATTTACCTGAAGTCGCCGGTCAGGTGAAGTCACAGTGAGAGGTTGTGTTAACCGGAGCTCCTGAGTGTTGTTATATTATCATAGCAATATGGAAGTTGTAGTTAAGGACCTGGTGACTCTAGTGGGAGCCCTGAGGACAGAGTTGGACTCTCTGCGGGAGGAGGTGCGTCAGCTCAAAAAACAACGAGAAGTAACGAAGGAGGAGACCAGCAGTAAAGGGACCTCGTCTTGGAGAGTTGTGAAAGACAGGGGCCTTAAGAAGACTTTGATAAAGCCGCCTTCAAACGCCATAGCAACTTCTAATTCATTTGACGTTTTGGAGGACGAGTGCTGTGGAGAGACTGCGGATCGCGCAAAAGGGAAAGCAACGAAGAGAAAGGAAGCGCAGGCCCCTCAGAAAGTAAAGGAAGTACCTAAGCAAACATTAGTTGTGGGAGATTCCCAGATAAGGTATTTGGATAGAACGTTTTGTGCTAGAGATAGGGGGAACAGGTTAAGGGTTTGCTATCCCGGAGCTGGCATTGGTGATATTATAAACAACATGAATGATATTATGGCTGGTAATGGGAACAATCCCATTATTTGCATTAGCGTGGGAGGAAATGATGTTGGTCGAGTTAGGAGTGAGGAACTGATTCAGAGGTATAAAACAGCCATAGAGTTAGTTAGG